>NC_048408.1:27943100-27949706 GCF_013103735.1 Etheostoma cragini | reverse complement strand
TATATATATATATATATATATATATATATTTTTTTTTTTTTAAGGATTCATTCATCAGAATCATTCGTAATGACAAATGATAAAATTTATATTTTACATAGTCTGTCCACCAGAGGGCGCTCTACAACGTCCATGTTGGCAACACAGATTTCTTTTTTCTATTTTTGTGTTTTTGTTTGAATGACTTTAAGTTTTACATCTTAAGTGTGTACTTTTAAACATTTTAGTTATCAGACCCTTAGTATATGTTGATGTTCTGTTGAGACAGTAAAATAAATTAGCATATTATTTTAGTGAGAATTCATAAAAACCTACAAATAACTATTGTTAGGTCAGTTTATTTTTTGTAATGCGTTTCTGGATTTATATATATATTCAGATGTTTTTGAATAACCAAATATTTGTATTGGCCTTAAAATTTTATCGATCAGGCTTTAGTTATTAGCACTGTGTTATTTGTGTCTCACACTATATTAGGTGGGAATGTGTTAATATTGTGTTTCTGCTGTCACCAAGTGGCAAAAAAAGAAAAGAAACCTCAGTCCATGCAGCTTCCAGAATAATCCCTTTGGCCCTCCATTTCAGCGCGGCCTTCGCGTGCTGGAGGGTCTGGCGGCGTCCGGTTTGCGCTCTGTGCGCTTCGCTCTGGAAGTCCCGGGCCTGCAGAGCGTCACCGCCAACGACTTCTCCACCAAGGCTGCGGCGCTGATCGCCCGCAACGCCCAGTACAACGGAGTGAGCCACCTGCTCCAAGCCAGCTGCAGGGACGCCAGGTACCATGACTCGGCACTTTCTGGGAACTGCTTGTTGCTGCCGGTCCGCCCCTGGGATCTATCGGCTTCACTGATTTGCTTTCTTGTTTGTTTTTCCTCCTCCTACTCTTCTCTCATCTTCATTCTTCTCCAGCCTTCACCTTTGACCTCCTGTTCTATTCATCTCTGTGTTCCTGCTCTCATCTCCTCCACTCTTGTCTCTTTGCTTTTCTTCTTTTATGTTCTCCTTTGTCCCTTCTCTTTCCCCCGTACGTGCCGCCCTCCCCTTTTCTCTTTGGCTTGCTTGTCTTCATGCCTCTTGTCTTCTGTTGTTTGTCCTCTGTCTTCTCTGAAATAGTCCGCTCTATGTTTTTTCAAGTGGCCTTGACTCATCTTGTTACTACTCCTCTCTTCCCTCCATCCCTATCTACTCCACTTTTAAATGAATTTCTGTCTTAGCCTCTTACATTTCCTTTCAGTTGTCTTGGATTCATGGATATTTCTTTTCAATCTCTTATTTTTCCTCCGCAGTATGCTGATGTATGAGATGCGAGGGAAGAAGGAGCGTTTTGATGTCATCGATCTGGATCCCTACGGGAGCCCCGCTTCCTTCTTGGATGCCGCCGTGCAGGCCGTCAGTGAGGGAGGTGGGTAGTTCGCTCCGTCAATAATTCAACCAACTCTTTTTGCTTTTCATTCTTCTGTCTCTGGGTCTGCTCTAGTCAATTTGTAGTTTTGGTGCTGTGCTTCACATAACAGGAGGATTATCCTGGACTTTCATTAGTAACAGTCTGAATGCAATACTGAGGTTTTTATTTATTTTTAGTCATGATTTTAAAAATGTCCAGTGTGGTCTCTACCTGTTTGTCCAAATTAAGAAAGTGATCAATCACAACAATCGTTAATGAAACAAAACTTTAGATTGAAGACGCAAGCTGCCTGTTAAACAGCAGAGGCCGCGCCGTCCAAGGTACACTGGATCAATAAACTGTTTCACTGAGCAGCCGGGTTGATAGATATGAGCATGTGCAGTTTCTACCCAGGTAGCTTGGGTATGTTCTGTGGGTAATAAAACTGGAAATGGTCATTCTTTTTAACTCTGTTCATTTTGTACCCACTGTCACTCCTTAACTTAAGTTGATGGGTTTCAAAGTGATCAGTTGCATTGCTTTTCATTTTTCAAATGAAACGAAATGAAATGCATGGGAAATGGCAATATGTGTCATTTCCAAACAATGTTACTTTGCTCAATACTAATCCATCCCTGAAAGACACTTTTTTTCTCACCCTTTTTCTCATGGATTGGGTTGACATTATTGAACCCTGTTTTTGTGATTTGAAAGAGATGCACTCACATCACATTACATGTTTTCCACGACATTTAAACATTGCCATTAAATCGAGTTGACAGTTGGATCAGAAGTAGGTCAGACATGTTTTTATTTATTTATTTAATTTTATTTGAGTCTCAATATAAGTTTGCTATATAGCACACAGTACAACAAATCATGGGTACACTTGAAAGCCAATCTGACAGATCAGAACTGCCCTGAATTTGAAACCCTCCAACCATGCGAGGCAACCAGAAGCTTAAATCAAACCCCATTGGGCATTTTAGGCCTTTATTCATATAGGACAGCTGAAAACATGAAAGGGGAGAGTGAGAGAGGGAGAGGGAATGACATGCAGTAAAGGGCTGCAGGGTGGAGTCATGGTCTCCTCTTTGTTTCCCTCCCTTCCAGGTCTGTTGTGTGTAACATGTACAGACATGGCGGTGATGGCAGGAAACAGCGGAGAGACGTGCTACAGCAAATACGGTTCAGTCTCCATCAAAGCCAAATACTGCCATGAGATGGTGAGCACACACACACACACACACACACACACACACACACACACACACACACACACAACATGCATGCACACAACATGCGCACACGCGCACACACACACACACACACACACACACACACACACACACACACGCAGTACATGCACCGACACGTCACTGTGTTTGCATTCATGATGTCTTGAGCCTTTGTGAAGCAGTGTGTGCAGTATGTGTGTGGGTCTGACAGAAACACAGTAAGCGTGGTCATAGACTCTGGCCTAAGGCTTGTGTGTGTGTGTGTGTGTGTGTGTGTGTGTGTGTGTGTGTGTGTGCGCGCGCATGTGTGTGTGTGTGTGCGCGCGCATGTGTGTGTGTGTGTGCGTGTGTTATAATTCCTAAGATTTCCGTCCTGGTTGAGTTGGCGACACCCCTTGTCACCAGGAGTAAAACTGCGTTCCATTTGTACTCAGAAGCCAGTGTCACTGTTAGAGCCAGGGTGGATTGTCACTACAGCAAGCACTCATTGAGCAGCTACTGTGTCCGAAAAACAGAAGACAAACAGCCAAACAAACCCCTGTGTTTGATGAAGTCTACATCATGCCGGGGGCAGCAGCAATCTGGTTTCCCACTGCGCACGGTGCAAGTAGTTTTTCCCACAGCAGCGCGACAGTTCAGTTATTCACTTTGCGGAGGAGTTGGAGGTGTGAAGCCTGTTGCCTGCGGCTCTCCCATTTCAGATGAATGATCCAGTCTAGCGCTAACCACAGTAACAAATATGTTTTGCCAGGTGAACCACCAGGAAGTACGCTGTGATAAACTCACGTAATTCCTTTTATTTATGCTAGGTTAGAGTTTTTTTTTTTTCTTTACGAATAATTTAATTTTAGTGAATGCTAAAGGCTTGGGTGTAGGGCTGCCACTGGAGAATATTTTCATTGTTAATGAATCAATTAGATGTTTGGTGTAGAAAATATCAGAAAACGATGAAGGATGTAGATCAGTGTTGTCCCAAAGACCCAAGATCACCTTTGCAAATGTCTTGTTTTGTCCCCAACTCAAACATAGAGTTTTTATTTTATTTTCCCAAAAAGTTACTTCAATCGATTATCAAAATAATTTGCCATTCCTTTAAGTTGACAACTAATGGATTAGTTGTTGCAGCTGACTTTTGTATGTACTGTATAAAAAAAGTACTTAATTTAGAACAAAAAGTCTGTCAGTAAGAATGAGATCTTATCAGGCATGTGATGCAACATGATTGTCTGAATTAGAGATAGATATTTGAACTTGCGTATCGGTCGATACTGAGTACTGATCCGATACAGGTGTGTCATCTATTTTAGTATATTTTAACAGCTGTGTACTACTATCCCTGTATGGATGTGATATGATTTCTATCTTTGTTGTTGGTCTGGCTTAGGGTAAACTCTGCAAAGCATGAACAAACACAATTTCATCCAGTTTGACCGTCAGTTATACCAGAAAAAGAACATAAATAAACTACTTTAACTTAGATTTTCTTGAGAGCTTTATTACGTGGTATCAGATGGGTGCGTAAACTCCAAAACGTCCCGATACCAGCGTTTTAAGCAGTTTGGGAGAAGAACATCTCTAGTCTGAATAATTCATTAATTAAGTCCAGCTTCAGACAGAGAAAAAGATCTTCAATAGTATGATATAGTCCCAGTGGCATACTGGGCGGACACATGTTTTTAGCCGTGCAAATGGTGCAAGAAGATGAGACATTTTACATCAAGGGGGAAATAAAAGAAACGAGTGTGCTTCTTTCTTTTTTCCCGGTGCAGGCTCTTCGTATCATCCTCCACAGTTTGGACCAGAGGGCGGGGGTGTACCAGCGCTACATCCAGCCCCTGCTGTCCGTCAGCGTCGACTTTTACATCAGGGTCTTTGTACGCGTCTTCACAGGACAGGCCACAGTCAAAAACTCAGCAAGGTACACACACACACACACACACACACACACACACACACAGATATACTGTACTTACAAAGGATACATGATAAAAGTTGAATGATCCTGAAACTGGGTCACTGCAGCAACAAATACTAAAAATAATGGCAGGTGCAGAACTTGGTGAGATAAAGAAAAAAAGAAAAAGATTAGAAATATGGGATGCGTTAAAATGTCATGTTTATTAGGATATATTTAAAAGGAGAGTCAAACTGTCAATAGTAAGCGTGCCTGTATTAATATGATAATGTACCTGTATGCATGTCTACTGGCATATGTGCCCATCCAAACCCTGGTTAAATCTTACCTAGAGCTCCCCCCCCCGTCTTGTGTTGCAGTAAACAGGCTCTGGTCTACAACTGTGTCGGCTGTGGCTCTTTTCACCTACAGAGAATGGGCAGGAGAACAAGCAATGGAAAACAGTAAGACAGTCCGCGCTCTACAACTGGGTCTTTCTGCTGGTTTTCAAATCAAATAAATAAACAATGGCAACTAGAGCTGGGCGAAAGATCCATATTATATCGATATTGTGATATAAGACTAGATATCATCTTAGATTTTGGAGATCGTAATATCGTAATATGGAATAAGTGTTGTCTTTTCCTGGTTTTAAAGGCTGCATCACAGTAAAGTGATTCATTCATTCAAGTCATTTTCTGAACTTACCAGACTGTTATAACTGTTCTATTGTTTGCTTTTACCCTCTCAGTCATTATATCCACATTACGGGTGATTGTTTATCAAAAATCCCGTTGTGTCAATATTTTGTGAAAGCACCAATAGTCAACACTTCAATATCGTTGCGGTATCGATATCGAGATATTTGGTGAAAAATATCGTAATATATGATTTTCTCCACATCGCCACTGTCAACAAACTCGCATGCTGACCCTCTTGGTAGATGCTTTGAGATATCAGGTCTAAAATGTTACAGGGAAATTGAAATTCGGCATCGGTCCCACAAATCACAACGCAAGGGCTTCTTCTTTCTTGAGCTTCTATTTTGCTCCACCATCAAACATGCAGTTTAAATGACAGGCAGTGAGCTCCGTCACCACGGAGTGAGAAGCTGTAGTTCCATCTTGTTCCACTGCTAATCTAATGTGGGGGAGGGGTTTAGTCAGGCCTGTTGGGATGGTAATGGAACAATGACCGTGTGTGTGCAGACACTCATCACTTTGATGATCCCTTAACTGTCCCTCTAGCGCCATCGTCAGGTCAGAATACTTTTTGTTTTAATCAAATACTTGTAATTGACATCCAGTCAGTCTTAGCTGTACTTTGCTCACTGCTTGAGTAGCTTGTTTTTATTCTCTTTACTTAAAGTTTTTTGTAAAGCTCTTTTAGTTGCCTTGTTGCTGAAATGTGCTTTATAAAGACCTTTGCCTTGCCTTGCCTAAACATTAGCTTGGTAGCCCTGTCACTCTGAGCACCATAGAAATAATACACTTGTTTCTATATATAGATAGATATCTCTGCTTCTGGGCAGCATGTTCATAGTAAAGATGGATCTGCTATAATTTCAGTATGAAGTATTCTCCTGCCACCGGACCCCCAGTTGGACCAGAGTGTGAGCACTGTGGACAGAGACATCAGGTGATACAAACACACACACACACTGGGTTGAATCTACGCCGTACCCTGCGCCGTAGCCTAAGTCAACGTGCACCTGCCTAGAAATGGAACTACTCGCCTCGGTTGACGTAGACCGCAACTATCGTGATTGGTCCACTTGAATTGGCAGCATTCCATTCCTCCTCCTCATTTTCATGTTTTTCTTCACCACAACACCAAATCAAGGAGTTTGTAAACTTCTCCTGCTATAGGAAAGCTCAGGGGAGACAGTTGTTTCTTCGTCTCTGCCGCGCTCGCTACTCGCTCCAACGCTGTTCACTTAACCCTCCGGTTGTCTTCAGGTCAAATTTGACCCCTTTTCAAAAAGTTTCTATATCAGACATGTGGGTTTCTTCCTGGGACACCTTAAATGGAGTCCTGTATGGGGCTCCAGTGGGGGACTCCATAGTTCTGCTGGGGGACTTCAACGCACACGT
>NC_048408.1:27937417-27943000 GCF_013103735.1 Etheostoma cragini | reverse complement strand
CTGCTGGAGCTGCTGCCCCCGCGACCCGATACCGGATAAGCGGTCGAAGATGGATGGATGGATGGATGGATGGATGGGTTTCTTTCAAACAAATTGTCTCAAAAAGTAATGGATGGTTCCTTAAAACGTTCCTCACAACTTAAATAAATATCCAGTTCACAACTTTAATTGAATTTGTAATTTTTTTTAGCATTTGGCGAAAAAAAAAAATTCATAAAAGAAGTTGTGTATGGCAAATGTAAAAAAAAAAAAAAAAATACATAAAAGTGACAAATTTAAAAACACAAGTGACAAAATGGGTGGAAAAGTGACAAAGGTAAAAAAAAGAAAAAAAGCTTAAAAAAGTTTTGGGGAAAATAACACAACAATTTCAAAAGGTTCAGGAAAAGTTGACAAACGTTGAAAAAGTGACAAAAACATTGGGGGAAAGACACACAAGTGTTAAAAGACAACCAAACCATTGATCAAAGGTTTTTTCATTTGAAATTTCGACTCAGAAAAACCAAAATGTGCAGGTCGGGTGGGGGGGGGGGGGGGACAAAACAGGGGAGACCTTGTACAGGGGAGGCCTCGTACAGGGGAGGCCTCGTACAGGGGAGGCCTCGTACTGGGGAGGCCTCGTACTGGGGAGGCCTCGTAATGGGGAGGCCTCGTACTGGGGAGGCCCTCGTACTGGGGAGGCCTCGTCCATGGGCTACAGCGTAAGTAATCAGCCTTTATTGATAGTAAAGGCTGATTTCTGTAATTTTTATTTTCCAAATGTGGATATTGGCAGATGTCGACTGTGGGCAAACCTCTCTGCTTGTTTGTGGTCATTACTGTGCAAACACACACAAACACCCACACACACAGAGTAAACCCACTAAAGCCTGTGTCTGTCCTTCCTGTAGCTGGGGGGTCCAATCTGGGCGGAGCCCATCTACGACTTACCATTTGTCCAGAAGGTTTTGTCTGCTGTGTCGGGGAACCCGTCCCGATTTGGGACGTCCAAACGCATTGAGGGTATGCTCAGCATGGTGACTGAGGTATTTATTTTCCTTATTTGTATCCGCTCTTGTTATGTTTTCTTCTATTGGTATCGTCATTTCATATCCATGTCTTCTTGGCTTGCAACTCTTGTGGAAGTGCTGCTTCCCAATAGACTGCCCCATTACCTCCTCTGATGTGCTGTTTGTTTCAGGAGTTGGAAGATGTGCCTCTTTATTACACTATGGACAGTCTGAGCAGCACGATACACTGCAGTACTCCACCCCTGCTCCAGTTTAGGTAATCACACACACACACACACACATCTGTATACAGTGTTGTCATGAAGCTATATTGCATTTTTTGAGATTTGAACATTTCAGAAATGGGGTCATTAGTTCAACATTAGCACAGGTAAGAACCACAATGTTTTTGGACTGGGATTCATCTAACTCGAATACATGTACGGGAACATTTGGTTCATTAAACCGTGTTAAGCTTCTTCACGCTAAGGGTTTTAGAATGTCCCGACAAGCAGTGTGTCTGTGCCTAGCCTGTGGGGATAGACATTTCTGGGGATTTGTTGGCATCTGTCGCTCAAAAACTATATGGAGCTTGAGGTTTCCCAAAACATTGTTGTGTACAAAATGACTCATGACAAAATCCAATACACTTAGGGGCTAACACGTACACACCGTCGCCACCGAAGTTGACGCCTGCAACTTTGTCTTTCACCTGATATTTTGTGGATCCCATCCACTAACATGCAAAACCTGTTATTTATTTGGTAAACACGCAAAATAACACACTGGATGACAGGACAGTCTCTTTGCATGTTAGGCGATGGGATACACAAAATATCGGGTAAAAAACAGCCTGATATTTTGGGTACCCCCTCTGTAACTTTTGCTAGGGAACAGCAGACCTCTCCAAATTATTTCAGGTCTTTTATTGTGACCTGGTAAACACACAAAATAACAGCTTTTGCATGTTAGTGGAAGGGATACACAAAATATCAGGTTAAAAACAGCCTGATATGTTGAGTACATCCTATGGTACACAGGTGAAAAAAGTGGTTAATTGAAAAACCATATTAAACAAAATTAAATTAAAACAGAAATCACGTTAGAGGAAGAGGGAATACGTAGACATCAGTCGGTCCGATTAATCCATAATATTAAACGACGCTATAAAGAATTTACACATCGCCCTTATTGTAACAGACAAATACACACATTTATGTAGATAACGGAGTCCCATGTTACCATGGAAAACCATGTAGAGTCTTCCCGCTGCAAGGGGATACAAATCCTGGCGGGGATAAGTACGTTGGCACGACAACGGCAGCACCGGAGCCATCCCGGGAGGGAAAGTTCATCTATGTACCCCAGTAATAAAAACAATTGTGGCTCTTCACTTTTTTTCCACACACAAAGCAGTTTTGTCTTGTCTTAGAGAAATATCGATAAAGAAATCCACCTTCATCGTTCATATCATGTTTTCTTAAATGTCTCTCTCTCTCTCTCTCTCTCTCTCTCTCTCTCTCTCTCTCTCTCTCTCTCTCTCTCTTCCCCCCCCCCCTGCAGGTCTGCTCTCCTTCATGCAGGTCACAGAGTTTCCCTCTCTCACGCCTCTAAGAATGCCATCAAGACAGACGCTCCTCCTGCAGCTATCTGGGACGTCATGCGATGCTGGGTAAGCTTTAATAATTTTACAAAAAAAAAGAAAGAAGTTTCAGTGGCTCAGACTTAGTTTCAGACCACTGAAACTTCTCTTTTTTTGTGTCTAGATTCCCAGGAATCCGTTGATCAATCATTTTCACTTACGCGGTGTATGTTTGATTGGTCGTGTGTCACAGGAGAAGGCCAATCCCGTGAAGAGGGAGAAGCTGTCAGAGACGAGCCCCGCCTTCAAGATCCTCTCCACGGAGCCCAGGTGAGACCACATCCTAGACTCTAGAGAGTCCAGCTAGTTTCTCAGGCCCACAACATCAAATGAATGATACTTACTGAGATAGTTTATGCTCTCGTGTTAAAGAAGTACAACGCAGAGCCCTGAACCCATGTGATATTAATACAGCCTGCACCACTCATAAGAGCCTGTGGAATTTCCTTTGAAAAAAAAAAACACAAATTTGAACCTTGAAATATTAAAGAATCTTCAAATTTGGGGTGGAAGTAGTTCAGTCCGTTTGGACGTGGCGTTGGACCCGGAGGGTCGCCGGTTCAAGTCCCCGTGCGGCCCAAGTAGGGAGTGTGGGCTGGGAGCTGGAGAGATGCCAAGTTACCTCCTGGGGGCCGCCGCGGTGCCCTTGAACGGGCAGCCCTCTCACTCTCACATCTCTCTTAGTGCAGAGGTGTTTTCAGAACCTAAAATGGCTTAACATGAATCCTACATGGTATTATCTAATATAAATCCACCTATTTGGGGAAAAAACCTAACACAGATGACAGGCTTACTGGCCCATAGGTAAGGTAGTCACTAAGGTAGCTATTCACACATCCACTTAATCCAGTTAAGATGTATATTTAACATTAAAACTTAATTTATAAAATCAACAACAATTATTCATTTAATAGCTTAGTATTCTATGCTATGTATGTATGTATGTATGCATGTATGTATTTGTAAAGGCCTTTAAAATGTAATGAAATCCGTTTTTAGGATCAATAATGTATGTTGTCTTAATCTTAAATGTACCTACTTAACATGTGTGTGTTTGTGTGTGTGTTTGTGTGTGTGCGCGCAGCTTAGAAGCCTGTTTCACTGTGAGGGAGGACGCCAACCCTCAGTCCCGTAAACGCCATTTAACCCGCTTCCAGGAGAATCCACAGGCCTTCTGGGGACCCAAAGCTCGAGCCAAAGCTGGGTAGCTAACACACACACACACACACACACACACACACACACACACACACACACACACACACACACACACACACACACACACACTGACAGACACGGGACTTCAGCCACCCTTAATTCCCCTAAATTCTGGATTTTCTTTTTTTTACTTTAAAAGCTGATAAGAATGAATGAATGTTTTAGGGGATGGTTTGCATGAAAGCACTGGCTTCTCAGTTTTGCTTGTTTTGACGTTTTTCTGCACCAAAACATCACGTTGTAGATGTCAAGCCAAAATTACAGAGGAAAATTTTGTTTCTCAAAGTTTTAAATACTTTTATGATCCTGAAGACAGGTGAACTCAAATTCCAAGATATGATAAATGGCTTTTTGGGGAAACTTGTGAACACCCTGAACTTAAACTACTGGTAATTGTCTTTTAAAGAATAATGTCGTGAATTCCAAATCATTACCGCCTTCTCCATCTTCTTCATTCCTTTTCTTATCTCTTTCCTCCCTTTGTCCCCCCCCTTTTTCAATTTCCCTCCTCCACATTCTTTTCTCCATCCATCTCTAACCTTTGGTTCTGTATTCTCTCTCTCTCTCTCGCGCGTTCTTCCAGAGGCGGTATTGTTACTAACCTACAGGACAAGAGGAAGAAGTGCCAGAACAAGAGAAAGAACCAGATCACAGACTCCTCGGAGGGGAAAAACCTTCACTGCAAGAAGTTCCGACAGGTCAGTTCGCCATCAGGCAGCGGTGCTGCGATCACATCAAATCACATTTATTTAGACAAAAGGTCACGACTGAGAAAACATATTTAGCCTCTTATATGCAGTATATAAATAAGGACATGTGGCATCTATATTTGGCCCTCAGTTCCAGTCTCTTTGCTGCTCTCCCTAAACAATGCCTGTCAATCAAACAGAGTGGGCGGCTCTCTAATGTCTGCCTGAAGTTTCTGTAGCTGGAACTCTTTTTTTTAATCCACTGCAGCTCCTGCTGAACATAAGACCTTTCTTCCTGTGAAACAAAGGCTACTTACACATTTGTTGTTGCTTTGTAGACAAGTCGTTCTGGGAAAAGGAATGAGTCAGGTTAGACTTTTCCAGGAGAACAGCAGTGCCAGGCACATTAACAATTTGTCCGTGGCTTTGTACCTAAAACAACAACAACTGTCTAATTAGACCAAAGTCAGTTAATGATCTATGAATTATTCAGAAGTCCTTCCTTCCAATCTAGGAAGAAAAGAAAAGAAAAACATCTGCCTGCATCTGGTGCACAGTTGAGAGCCACATTCATGAATTGGCTGTAGCTTGAATCAATATTGTTTTTATATGTTACTGACGAAAAGCTTGTGGGAAACGGCTTAAAAACCCACATGCTGTTCCAAGTTAAAGCCGCGGGAGAAAGCAATGTTTTTGTTCCATCTCGGTTTGGTTGTTTTATTCAACTTAATAAGACTGAACACCGGTAGATTAGATTAGATTCAACTTTATCGTCATTGTGCAGCGGACAAGTACAGAGACAGCAAAATGCAGTTTGGTTCCAACAATAAAAAAAACAGAAAAGTGGAACAGAGGCCGAGCGGTAAATGAGCGGGCCGTTATTATTGGCTGATATCATGCATTCCCCTCTATCGGCATCTGCATTTATAATGGCAGTTTTAATACCAAATCTTTTTTTTATTATATTCATTAATGAAAATCCTTTATGACAAATTATCCTGATAAATGAATATATATATATATATATATATATGTATATGTATGT
>NC_048408.1:27892209-27934709 GCF_013103735.1 Etheostoma cragini | reverse complement strand
CCTTCTGTGTCATTAAGTGGGAAATAATCTTTTCTTTCATTTATGTTGACAGCCATGAAGAAGAGAAGGCTTTTTTTTTGTTACAACCAATGCAAAATCACAGTTGTGTTTTTAAAAACATCTCTATAACTTTTTTTTTTTTTTAAACCAAGCCTTTCCATCCTTTATCATATGTCCATACATGTTCTAACTGGTGCAGAATTGTCCTCGCTTGAGCCAATCAAACGCAGGCGAGAGGCCACAGGAACTTCAATCGATTGAAATTGCGTCGCTAACTCATTTGCGACGTCTTGTGAAAGGTGGAGGCGTGTGATTGGCTATCTGAAGCTGACCCTGAGCAGGAAGGTTCGGATCTCCATTGGTCTTAAAGTCACCTCCCATACGGAGGGGTCTGGGGGCGTCCTCAGCAGCGGCTTCTCATCTGGAGAATAGATACAGCATTAAAGAAATGCACAAAACAAGAGAATTTCTACAAATGGCATTCTGGAATTACTGAATAGTGAAAAAACTGAAGAAAATTAACAGACTAAAATTCAGTTCACAGATCAAATGTCACAAAGCAGCAGAAAAAAGGGCTGAAAATCAAAAGCTAGAACCTGGTTCTGTATCCTATTGCTTTTACATTCTTTCCAAAAAGCGCTGGAGGAGAGTCTGGCTCCCTCACACAGCATTCAGGGGATGGGAGGAAAACGTGCTCTGGTTTGATTTCTTGAGAATGGGCGGTGCTAAACTCCGCGCAGAGCCGATGCTAAATAATCGAGTGAGAGAAAACTCAGACTGGACAGATAGTCTAGCTGACTTTATCTGGGGAGCAGGTCTCTGCTGCCAACACATGCATCTGGCAGACTTTCCTGAGGCCCCTGGGGAAATACCTGAAGTGGAACGCCAAGGATATAGACTATTGTAATATCAATTGCCGCGAAAGACACAGTTTTGTTTGTTTGTGTTAGTTGCAGAAAACCTTCAAATGTCCTTCATCCTTTAATTTTTGCCTTTTATATTCAATGCCCTGTTTAATTTGTTGAACAAAAGAATGTTGCTAAGGATTCCACTTCATTTGTTTTAAATCCAATTAATGTTGTTTACAACATATTGTTGAAAGGGCAGAACTAAGTAATATCATTATTGCATACCACACATTTCTGTCATATTGTGCAGCCGTAGTATAAACTTAACAGTAAGGTTGAAACTAATTAATTATACCTCCTCTCATAAAATGAGTCTTGCAAAGCCACCTCACAGTTTACTATTAAAGCGTAACAATGCATTAATGACTTATTCTATTACACCGCCTGCCTAATTGGTCCCTGCAGGGAAACCGCCTTTAAGGTTAAGTTGACTGTAATGGAGCAGTGATTACCTCCCTCGGAGACTTAAAAAGCATCGGGGGATTTCTGAGTTCACCCTTCTCTTGTCAATCTCCCACAACCCTTCGAACACCAGCCAAGAAGTATCAGAGACTGGCAGCTAACCAGCGGCGGCTTTCTGCCAGCGCACACACACACACACACTAGTACACACACCAAATTCCAACATTGGGCTGGTTTCAACTGCTGCTCGTCTCCAACGGGAGGTAAAAGGTCGAGCAGAACCCGCTCCGTTAGTGGCAGTAGCTAAGGCCATCTTTGAACAGGGAGTCACAACACGTACCCATAAACGGAACTATCAGGTGTCGTAAACCTTTTCCAAGGTCAAATTCAAGCACATTCAAGGTCCATTTTAAAGCTTTTTCAAGTACCGTACACCACCGTAAATAGTCAGTCAAAATTATTTTGCAGTGTTTTTGTCCCATTAAAAGACAATGCTATACACAACCAAAATTGTGTTTTGTAATAGAAGGATCAGAGATTGAAGCAAAACCAGTTTTATTTTCAAAATGTATCAGTGTGTAACTTTGCTTGCTAACCAACCTGCCTGAGTTGATGTAAGTGGGAGGACTCGAGCCAAATGACAAGCAGCTGGGTCATTCTGGGTCAAATCTGACTAAATCCAGGAAAACAACTGAACCCTCTTAGATTTTGCTCAAAGTGTATCCTAACCATTAATGTCAGTCTCTGCCTGTCTCTCTCTAACCTGAATAATACCTTCCATTATATTAATGTCCAGATAATGTGATCTTCGGGCTGTAATATCAAGGGCTGAAAATGTGAAGACCTAGGATTTGAACAGAAATATTTTCACAGGCCTTGGATTTGGGACACATTCTTGATATATACAAGGTTTGAACTAAATCTGAGACAGTAACCACAGCCTAATCCAACTCAAGACTCCCCCCCGCCCCAAAGCAACAATTGCAAAGTCGCTATCATCAAGAGCATATATCCTATACTTCAATAATAAATCAGGCTTCTGCATGGCTCAGTGGAGATGGATGTATTTACAGTAGCCTCCACATTTATAAAGTCACTTTTTATGGCATACTATATACCAATAATTTATTTTTGGACTATTTTAGCCCTTTATTTTCATAGGGCAGACGAAGACATGAAAGGAGAGGGAGAGGGGGGGGGGGGGGATGACATGCAGCTGCGTCGAGGAGTTAACCTCTATATATGGGCAAGTGAGCTCCCCAAGCGCCCTTCTATGATTTTTTTTTCATAACATTTTTATTAAATACTATGATTTATTTTGACATTTTTTGTGACTTTAAAAAAAAGAAATTAAGAAATGTTTTTAACATACTATGACTTTATCATGACATTTTTATGTAAAGTGTCATGACAAGGGGAGAGAGAGGGGGAGAGACATGCAGCTGCGTCGAGGACTAAATCTCCATATATGGGCGCGTGCTCTACCAAATGAGCAACCCAGGCGCCCTACAATGATCTTTTGACATTTTCAATGTTAAATGGCATATTATACTATGACAAGTCACAAGCAATCTTATCGCAGATTTAAAATCAGGAAAAATCAGATCAAAAAGTAAATTAACATTATGAATCCGACGCTCAATTCCAGCTTGAGAACTTAACGGATACCATGCGCTGCGCTACTGGTGTTCAACATCTGGCCCGATTGTACTCTGTACGTGCTCCTCCAGACCAAATGTGCTTCCAGCATGTTCAGAGCTGCCATAGAAAAATTAACGAAAGGTGTCCTACCGGTCTGTGGCGTCCAATGAAAACGCTTCACGTCGTCTTTCCACTGATTGGCTGACAGGTTCAGTTCGGACACACCCAGCACCTCCAGAGTGGAAAACAGCTTCTACACAGACAAAAACCAAGATGGAACAACGAGTGCTGGCAAAGTATTAATGACACACCTTTCATTATAACTACTTGATTTTAAAGTATATAGTAAATTATCCATTTATAAAATGTCTACACTAAAGGATGGACATGGGCCGGTTTTCCGGTCTCAAGGTATGCCACGGTTAATTAAAAACACAGTTCCAACACCCCCAAAATAACCCATTATACATGTTTTTTTATGAGTCTTCTAGGACAGAGGGCAGTTAAGAAAACCCTCTCCTCGCAGGTGTGCAGTGTGTTTAAAAATAAAATAAATTGTGTTCAATGGAAAACCCAGACAATAAAAAAGAAATCTATTTTAAAGCTGTAATCGCAATATCATGGAAACAGTGACATTTTTTGCTGTAGTTATACTTTCAGGATCCATGCCAAAAACAATCTTTATTATTTCAAGTTTTAGAAAGGTTTGGGTTTAATTAAACAGTTAAATGAGCGCTGTGTGTTGTTGAATGTCTGACCTGCAGGCTGACAGTGACGGGCTGGGAGTTCACTTTGCTCTCCCGGCTCTGGAACTGATGCTCCAGTCTCAGCAGCACCGAGTCTTTGTCCCACTGAGTCAGGGTGAGCAGGTGGACAGCAGGGGGCAGCGCGGCCTGCAGCCCAGAGAACTACAGACACAACACAGACACACACACAGACAGACTGACTGTAACTCCAGTTGCACGGCTCAGACATAGAGCTGGGCCATATGGAAGACAAAAAATAATCTAATATCACAATATCATTGGCCTAAAGAACAGGAATAGGGTCATGTGTAAAAAATTTCAGAATTCTGATTATTATTTTGGAATGTGGGCTGGGCCTTTTGGTGTGGAGCTTTTTATGTAAACTATAATATTATTTTTCATTCTTTTTTCAACATAAACTTGTTTTGACATGCTAGACTTTGACTTTTTATCCCTTTTTTCAACAAAACATACTCAAATTTAATTCACTATGACCTTTTCAATTTTTGGAGACATACTATGAAATTTCTTTTGAAACCTTTTTTTGACATACCTTCCTATGACATTTTCACGTCTTTTATCGATATACCATGCTTTAATGGTCTATTTCAGATACTGTGCTATGACTGTCCATGTGCTCTAGATGGTGGCACGCTAGTTGTAAGCCGAATGAGAGACATACTATACCTCCGTTATGACTTTTTTTTTGTATGAACTTTTTTGACCTACTGTACTCTGACTTTTTAAATGGCTTTTTTTTAATTTATTTTTTTACATACCATGCTGTCACACTTTTCTAAATGATTGATTAGGTAGCATGGGGGCTTTGTGGTTGGTGCACACGGTCTGTGACCCCCGGTTTGATACCCAGTCCAGGCCGTTTTATTTTTGTGTGGAGTTTGCATGTTCTCCCAGACTTTCTTTGACACACTTTACTATTACTTTTTTAGTACTGTTTTCGATGTACTTCATTTGGTGGCACGGTGGCAAGTGGCCAGTGCAGACCGTGACCCCCGGTTCAATTCCCAGTCCGGGCTTGGCTTTTTTTGTGTGGAGTTTGCATGTTCTTCCAGATTTACTTTGACATACTGTACAACACATTTTTAATAACTTTGACATACTATACAGTACTATAACTTTTGTAAGACTTTTTTTCCAACATACTAAACTGAAAAATGTTCATCCCTTTTTTCCAACATTCTATACTATGACTTTCTTCCCTTTTTTCTTTACTATACTACGACTATTTTCTATTTTCACTATTTACAACATAACACTTTAATAAGTCTATGTATCTCAAGTATAATTATTATCTCAATATTCAATATTATCTCATATTTTCCTCATATCGGGCATAAATATTTATGTCAAAAGCTCTTGTTGACACCATTTTATGTCCCACAGGTGTAAAAAAAACAACTAATCTCCTTACCTCTGATATTAAATAATTTGAGTAAAAATGTATGTTTTTTTTATTTTATTTTATTTTTTTATAAAAAGGTTCAAAACAGTGACTAGGATTTTGATGTCAAGTTGCATCTTCAACAGAGTCGGCCACATCTGTGTTGCACCGGCGATTCTTTTTTACTCTACACTGTTTGAGGTTTGCAGAAACCGGACAAAATCTCTGTTTTCTAATTCAATCTTTTTCCACACACGACCCCCACGACTCCCACCGTTCCTCGACACTCACCTCCAGCCGCGTGTTTGGGTGCAGCTCTCCGTCGGTGAAGGTGAGCAGCGGCTGCAGTACCACCTGCTGGGCCAGGGGGCGGTGCGCGTCGGCCGCGCTGGCCGGGCGCTCCAGGGAGAGCCGGAGGTGGCCTCGGACCACCAGCCCCTCGGGGAAAACGCCAGAGGTCTCGTTGAGCGGCTCGGCGACACCGCGGACATCGTCGTACAACAGCCGGCGGTGGAGCTGAGGGGGAGGAGGGGGAGTTGAGAGGGAGAGAGGCTCCGTATGTGTGCATCCAAAGCAGAGGTAGAAAGTAGTACGTAACAGTTACTCACGTTACTGTAATTGAGTCGTTTTTTTTGTGTTCTTTTACCTTTTAAAGTGGTTTTAAAAAGCTGTAATTTCACTTTTATATACGTACGTTTTCTTTGAAGTATTATACTTTGCTACTTCTAAATCAATCCGTTAATGAGGTAAAATATAAAAATAAAAAGATCTCAACATGTTTTGCACCATTGCTTTGGTAAAGCATCTGTCCACGAACTAAAATCAATATGGCTGTGTGCCCTTATCAAATTAATTTAATTCGTAAAATTTGTATAAATAACATTTAAAATAAGGAGAAAATATGCTTGCGTGCGTGCGTCCCACCATGATCTCCAAAGAGCCGTTCTGCAGGCTGGCTCCCCCTTGAGATCGATCCGTGACCACAGTGAGTTGGTCCACATCATCCTGAAAACAAACACGCACACAGGGAAAAAGTAATAAGTAGGTAAGGAGTGAGAATATTAAATAAACAGATGACAAAAAAAAGTAATAAACAAACCTCAATAATTTAGAGAGAGGGGACAAAACTATACTTGGAACAAGAGTTATTTGTTAAGACTTCATCTGGGCGGACACACACACACAACCACACACCTTGATGAAGGCACGAGAGTTGATGGGGTAATAATTTCCAGCAATGGGCTCCGACTGAGTAAGATTCCAGGTGGGCCGGAAATCTTTCCTTTAAACAAACACACACACACACACACACACACACACACACACCTCATTGAATCTGTCAATCGACTTTTTTTAAATTATTATTATTATTATTATTATTATTATAGAACAACCCCAGTTTCTTTTAAAATACCGTAAGTAAGTATACGCCAAATATTTACATAGTGGCAATGTATTTTCAACTTAAAAAATAAAATAAAAATTCTATCTCGTTTACTTTCTCTGCAGCATCTCTCTGCCGTTGGAATCGGTGTAGAAGTATTCAGAAGTTTTAATGCTGGTGTCCAGACGAGTGATCACCTCCTTCCCCAGGTCGTCACTAAGGGATAAAGAGAGGGAGGGAGAGAAGAAGTGAAGCAACTGGGCTGGGATTCTGTACTTAAAGTATTGGATCTGGTTATAGTAATAGTAATTAAAGTCAAAATCCCCCCCCCCCCAAAAAGGAACCTATAAACCCATTTCCAACCATCACTACTCTAGTTTTGGGTGAAATAAACACAGTTTACCGATTTAAACGTAAAAATAATTTGGCTCTATACACGCTAAAAGTATAGCTTCTTTAAATGGAGTCTGGTGGATTTAGCGCTGGTGACTTCTGAGCTGTTTGAATGGATCCTTTCCATAACGTCAGAAACTTAGGGAAAATAGTTTTTTTTTTTTTTTTTAAGGTTCAAAACATTGACTAACATTTTGATGTAGAGTTACATCTTCATCGGAGTCAAAGAAATCTGTGTTGCACTGGCGATTCTTATTTTACTCTACACCGTTCGTCCTGCCCTGGGTGCCCCAGATCGTTGAGGTTTGGAGATTTACTTTGACATACTATACAGTACTATAACTTTTGTAAGACTTTTTTTCAACATACTCAACTGTAACATTTTCATCGCTTTTTTTCCAACATGCCATACTTTGACTTTTATCACTTTTTTTCTTTACTATACTACGACTATTTTCAACATAATACTGTGGGTATCAACTCTTGGTTTGATAAACCAGTCCAGGCAAACTCTCTAAAAAATTTAAAATAAACAAAAGAAGATAGTTACCCCTTAAGCGGTATGTGTTAAACACACTTACTTGATGGGCAGCGGTCCGACGGTCCACTCCAGTTCCAGAGCTCTGCTGTCGCCATAGAGACGGACCACCTGTGACACCCAGGGAGCAAACCACTGCCTCACCTCCTGCACCACGGGAGTCTGGAACGGGGGATGGACACAATGTAAATGAATAATCATTTTATATTAACGCTGTTTTAAAAGATGCTCTAAGTGATGCTGGGTGATGTTCCTTCTTGTTGACGTTCAAAGTATTTTCAAACAAAACGAGACCAGCTCGCCCGTCTCTCCTCCTCCTCCTCCTCATCATCCCGTCCTCTCCCCCTCCCTTCTGTGCTTCCGCGCCCTAAGTATAATAGTGCTAATAATATTTTATAATCAAACAAAACTGCCTAGTAAGAGTACAATGCCGTAGCTATTATGCTTCTTGCTCTCTACCTGAATGCTCTCCGTCTTGGCTGTCTTGCTGATGATGAACGGCGTGGAGGAGTTGGGTCTGAAGATGTAGGCCCCTGAAGGCTGGTTACTGTTTCTGTTGTTACCGTCACTGGCGTTATACCTGGGACATGCAACATACACAAAAAAAACTTCATGCAACAAGAAGAGGTTACACAAAATCATCTACAGGTGTCTTGGCTCAAGTTCAAAACGTAGAGTGTGTTTCTATCAGAGAGACACTGACCAGAAGAAATTCTGTGTAAGTTTGATGGTCTGTTTGGTCTCCAAGTTGCTGAGGCTGCTCAAAAGGCCCGTGTCGGGGTCAAAGGTCACTCGTAGGAACTGGAGCATGTGGACACACAAATACTCAGTTTTCAAAAGACAATCCAAATGTACTATGTCATGCATTTAAGGCTTAGAAAATGCACTACAGGTATAATTTACATGTACAAAGTGCTCAGGAATAACCCTACACATGCAGTTTATTGTCCCAAATTCCACTTTAGCCACGTGAAGACCGCCAGATTGGTTGGGGTTATTTATCCTGAGGCTATTTTGCAGAACCTACGAGCTAAGCGCCACCCAAGACGATTGTGATTGGTTTAAAGAAACACAAACAACCCAAAGCATGTTTTTCTGTACAATGACAATAAAGGCATTCTATTCTATTAAGATGTTGGGTGGGGGCTATATGCGATCACGGAAGGCTTGTGTTATGTGCACGCAACAAAACAAAACAATTCCTCACAAGTGGGAGGCACTGGGGCTTTAAGCCGTATTAGTAGGAAGACCTTGTTCTGGATGGCTGTGGGCGTGCGGTGCTGCGTGGCGGCCGGTGGAGGCCCGTCCTGCTGCAGGGCCACAGAGTAGGTGGTGAAGCCCAGAGGAGGAGCCTGCACTTGGAACAGCAGCTCGTTGACAGCAAAGCCTCGGTTCCTTCTCACGTCCCGGGTGGATGTGGACACTGGGACCACCTGGAACAGAAACACAGAGACCCTGTGATAAAAGTCCTACAAAATGCTTTAATGTCTCAAAACAAAGCAAACACACACCGCGACTGCTGGGTTAAGGCTGACTTCTGTCGGATCTGGATTATTTTATGAAATCCTGTCATCCTTAATACTAATATTGATTATTACTGATGAGAACAATCATTTTTGGAACCTTACAGTGTGAACTATAGCATCTATTCCCCAAAAATGACATGTCTCAATATTGCCAGACAGCTTAAATGATTACTAATTGAAAAGGTTAAAACTATTATACATAAAACTACACTTTGGCATGACAGACAACTTCTATCTGCAAGTTATTTTTATCCCAAGCTTAACAAAAACAATTTCCATCTAAAAAGTGTATTTCCTTAAAATGTGTATAAAATTAAACCTTTCCATAAAAGCTGAATAATCCACTCTTACTTGCTATCAAATAAAAGAGTCTTCGCAGATTGGAGGCAATCAGTATAGTCTCTATCCTGTGCCTGAGAGCTACAAAATCTTCACGCGCATACACGCACAAACACACACACACACACACACACACACCTGGCAGTCCACAGATTTGCCCCCAGCATCTGACACGACGTATGATGTTCCATTCACCGGCAGCCTGACCGGCCACGTGACGGGGCGAGCGAGAGGGTTGTACACATTGACTGAGAACTGAGAGAGAGGGAGAGAGAGAGGAAGTTGAGGGATAACAGTACTAATAAATATATTGATATTAATATGTTTATATGTTGTGCAATGTAGTTTATATTTACACACAAAATTATTCTTTTTAATGTGACTAGAATGTGTATTGACAAACCTATCTTTGAAGATTCAGAAAAAGAATGTACTGTACATCTGTCTGTTTGCATGGACTCCATGACTGCGTGCATGTATATTGTATACGTACTGTACGTGTGCCCTTATGTCATATGGTGAAAAATGAAACAGACATTATGCAGCCCAGTTAAACGGTTATGATAGGGCTGGGTTTTTGAAAGTTTGAGGTGGTTGTTTGGGGAATTCATCTAGTAGTGAGTGTCACTATAATAGCAAAGCAAGTGTGTGTGTGTGTGTGTGTGTGTGTGTGTGTGTGTGTGTGTGTGTGTGTGTGTGTGTGTGTGTGTGTGTGTGTGTGTGTGTGTGTGTGTGTGGGAGACCTTTTTGCTGGACTCGGTGAGAGGACACACACTGATGTTGAGGTTGTCACAGTAGATCCGTTTAGCAGACGAGCCACTCAGAGCAGTCAGACTGTTACTGACCAAAACCTGAGAGAAAAATTAGAAGAATTAAAAGTCTGAAATAAAAAAAAATTAAAAGCAGGTGGGTTATGTCCTCCACAAGGACACAACAACAAAACAATTGGCTTGGTAGAAAGTTGCAGTTCAGTTGGGTTAATAAGTCCCACAATACACAATTGCGGCAGATCCAAGATACCTGACAATGTTGCCAGCCGTTAGCTAGCCTCCGGGCGTAGTCGTTGGCTACGTGTTGCTTCTCTGTGCCGGACACCGCGTCATGGTGCTGAGCCACCGCCATGGCTTTCTCTGTCAGTGAAAGCACAAACAAGTACCTGTCAGTCAGTCCTGTCTGGTGTGTGTGTGTGTGTGTGTGTGTGTGCTGTATATACGCTGTGTATATGTGTATATATAGTCTCTGAATGATTTGGATATGCGACCGGAAGAAGTTTGCTAAACAAGTTTGTGGTGTCTTGTAATCCCTTGTGGGATGGGCCACGATCACGGAAGGCTTGTATCGTGTGGACACAGACAGTTTTGCTGTCATTGCAGAGAATTCCTCTTGGTGTTGACAGAAACTATGCACTATAGCTTTAAATCAAATATAAAAAGGTACCACCAAAAAAAGAACAGCAATTTTCTACTAGATCTTTTCTTTCAACTAACAGAAAAGAAATCTGTGTGTCTTTCACGATACGTCGCAGCATGTCATTAAGTATTCAAACCTCTGTCTGTTATACAAAATCATCCATGGTCTGTCATCTCCTCCACTCAATCAGTTGGTTACCATTAGGAACTCCACACAGAGAGTAACACGAGGGTCGGCCCGAGGAGACTGTGTTGTTCCTCTGCAGAGAAGTGCATTTAGTCAGAGTGCCTTTTCAGTCACAGCAGCACGGGAGTGGAACTCTGTCCCTCAGAACATCAGAGACCTCAACACTTACACTCTGTTCAAAAAACATCTAAAAAGCTGGTTCATAACACATCAGACATGTCGGCATTTATAAGAAGATGTATTTTCACTCAACCCAACCGTGCTCTAACTTGTGTTTCTATTGTGTTTATGTGTAGTATCTTTATTTTTTTTTATTTTTTATTTTTCCCCTAATGTCTGTATTACATTTGTACACTGTATTTATCATCGTGCTGTAAAGAGTTTTATCTGTTTTACCACTTTTTTATTTGTATTATTGACTGTAATTTTCTTATTGTTGTTGTTTTTTTAGGGAGACAATTTTAAGATCTGTCCAGGGACAACGGATGAAAAATAGCCTCTTGGCTAATTCTGGTGCATTACAGCAACGTTGATTAATGTACACTGTCCCTACCAAATAAATTATTAAAATTAAAAATTAAAATTAAAGCTTTTCGCAATGTGTTCATGGCGTCAGTTGATATTGCGATGACAATAACAAAAACGGTGTATTGTGCAGCTCTACTAATTATGACAGGACAGTTATATGTTGCGATTCCTACCAGGAAAAAAATGTGACCACTAGATGGAAACGTAATGGCTTCCCTCTCCACTAGCCAGAGGCTGTCAATGTACAGAGAAAAAACTAAATCTCACTCATGGTCTGGCTGTCGCCATCCCCGAAGGGCCCCTTCCTGGAGTCAGGACCACCAAGTATCTCCAGCTGGTTACACGTCTGTAAAAAACAAAAAACAAACAGTATGCAGACCTCCTCACCAGAGTACAGATGGAAAAAGCAACATTCCAAATGTGATGCTTCAACTTCCATTGTGAAGAATGTAATTGGTAATTTGGCTTTAAATAGAATTGAATCCATGTTTTGGACTTTAGGGCTGGGACGATATGCTTGTGTCTCGATTTGGTTCTTTCGAGATACATGGGTGCCGATTCAAATTTTATTGCGATTTTCATTTATTGTGATTCTAAAAGTGATTCAATACATATTTTCTGTTCCTTCTTTGTATTTTCTGCTTTCGGTCTGTTTTGCTGGAAATGGATATGATGTAGTCAGCAGTACAGTATAAGCTCAAAACATTTAGGTGAATCATTGATTCTGGGGAAAAGAATCTATTTTAAAAATTGTCTAAAAAAAACCACACTAGGTCCGTAAAACAAAGGGTATTTTCCCCCCACGCCTAGTAACAATCCATGGTGAATTGATCAATATAAAAACTCAATAAATAAGATAGATAGAAAGAAAGAACATTGTCCACTTTGGCTTCTCCAAAACATTAAAAACACAACCATGACATTGGATGTTATCAATTATTAAACATACAGCACACTGATACTACACACCAATAAACAACAATTGAAAAAAAAACAGCAGGTGGAGAGGAGGTAGGATACAGCCTACAAAAGAATATATTTTAAAATATCTTGTATTTTATCGTGCAGTGATTTTGCATTCAGTGCCTCTACGGCATAGGGAACGAATGACCAATCACATTGGTGTCTCTGATATAGGCAGTGGCACCAGAGGCGAGCTACACAGATGATAAGTCATATGTGTACATAAGTGAATCACGAGATGATAAAAAAGAAGTCAAAATCTGTTTGACTTCAGATGTCACTACATCTTCTTGGTATATCAATTTATTATTTAACTTTTTTTATTTGAAATGAAGTTGCACTATTAACAAGAGGACACATCGTCCCTTTGTCATTTGGCAGCTCATTCTGTTAAGCCAATCGTGTGGCATTGGGAGTTGAGAGTATGGATAAATCCCTACCTGTAGGTTGCTGTTGCTGATCCTCTCGTAACGCTTCAGCGCTGGCCGGCTGGTAAAGTAGCCGGTCCAGAAATCGTGAGCGTTGTCGGCATAGGGGAAGAAGTCATCTGTCTTCAAAGACCTGGGTTGAAAAAAGGATGAAATTGCAGCAGATTTACACAAAATTGCTCTTTATGCAGTCATTGCTGGGTATAGTCTATATCGACGTAGTTTCATTTCTGTTCAGGTGCCGCAGAAAAATTATGGCGGATGTACGGTGCCTCATTTTCGGCCAGATGTCAGTCACCTTCTGCTTTCTTTGTGTTGTAATTTTTACTACACTACGGTGGATTTTTGAGGACTATGGTTAACTTCTCCTCAGAGTAAATCCAGACCGCTAGCTAAGCTATCTGTCCAATCTGAGTTTTCTGTTGCACTAAACGTACACATGTTCCACCAAAACATGTTCTTTCCCGAGGCTATTTTGCAGGGGCACCGTCATAGAGTCTAAGCTCCGCCCAACATAATTGTGATTGGTTTAAAGAAATGCCAATAAACCGGAGCACGTTTTTTCTCCCATACTGGAATTCTGTGTGGACTAGCCAGACCCGCCTCCACAGCGCTGTGGAGGAGGGTGTGGGGTCTGACAACGCAAGGTTATTATGGGTATAATTCTGGCATTATCAGTCCAACAAACGTATTCAAAGTTGCCACTACCAGGTGAGGTTGGCGCGGTGCAGCTCCTGGAGGTAACAGGACGGTGTAGAGTAGAGCACATTGACTTTGCTGCCATTGGCCTGCTGGCCGTTGACGTAGTAGATCAGCTTGTCCAGGTTCTTGTACCACAGGTTGGCGTTCTCATACTGAAAGTCTGAGCCCATGGTCATGATAACGTGGTTGGTCTTATATACCTTAGCCTGAAAGAGAAAAATTAAGAGGAGAGTTAATGGTTTGAAAGTGGCCACAAACACATGAGAATGATGTTATGAGTACTTCTTTTAGCATGTATCCCATGTATAATGGTTCAGTCCTGTCCTGTCAATAAAGGCCTAACAAACTGCCTATAAACTTATCTTAAAACTTCCAAAAATAACTGTAAAACTAAAAGTTACTAAATTGGTGTTTAGTGTTAAAAAAAACATTAAAAAAAAGCAAATCAAAAGTGTTGAAAAAAGGGACAAAAACGTAAGAAAAACTTGAAATGTCTGTGCCCTTTACAATCCTTATTTGGACGCCACTTTGTTGTGCATTTACTTTCAACAAATCGACAGCATCTTCTGACAAGCTGACTTCTGCTGACAGTCCTTGTGTCATTGTATTTATTGGTTTTAGGATGTTAGCTTTTACTTCAAGAATTAAAATTTGTTTTAAAATTACACCCTTAATTGCTTGGCAATAAATGAACTTGATTTAACCTGAATGCAAAAACAAAGGCCAATAAAAAACAACAACTTGTTAATAAACATTAACAACATTTCTCTTCAAATGATTTGTTTAAAGTGCTCATATTATGCTCATTTCCAGGTTCATAACTGTATTTATTGTATCCGAATAGGTTTACACGGTTTAGTTTTCATAAAACACCATGTTTTTTTTGTACTGCACATTGCTGCAGCTCCTCTTTTCACCCTGTGTATTGAGCTCTCTGTTTTAGCTACAGAGTGAGACATCTCACATATATACCATCTTTGTTGGGAGTCGCACATGCGCAGTAGCTATGTCAACACTACTAGCCAGTCAGAAGCAGAGTATGAGGGCGTGCAACGCCATAAAGAAGAGTAACAAACAAAAAAAGCATAATAGGAGCACTTTGAGTAAACATAATTGTGTACAGTGAGCTTGTCATTAGTAATCATATCCTTTACACACTCACCTGTGAGATATGGTGTGTTTACGTGGGTGTATTTGTGTGTGTGTGTGTGTGTATATATATTACTTGACTATTGGCGATGTTGAGGAAGCGCTTCACCACATCATTGACATTATAGTCTTCCAGGTCAGGGTCGTCTCTGATTGGTGGATCGTCACAAGACTGGTCCCAGCAGAAGCCCTCAGGAGGGTTGTACCCGTTGGGAAGGATCCCTAACGGGGGGGGGCAAAGGTTAAATGGTCGACCCAAACAAATGAAAAAAAAAAAACACAGACTGAGTCTTGCACCCCAAATAAAATAGAAAAAAAAATATTTATTTTTTTAGTTAGAGTGAAATGACCCTTTAAAGAGCCCCTATTAGGCTTTTGGGGATTTTACCCCTCTTTAAGTGTGTTATATATCTGTTTAACTGATTTTATGTAAAGCACTTTGAATTGCCCTGTTGCTGAAATGTGCTATACAAATAAAGCTGCCTTGCCTTGCCTTGCCTATAGATGGACATGGCTGAGTCCGTCCAGTGAGTGGCTCAGTAGCTTTCCAGCCCTTTGCATTGAGTAAAAGCTCCCGTTTTAGCCTCGTTCTGAACGGATTACTTGTCTTCCGTTCTTTCTCAGTCTACCACAAAACCCTAACCCCAACCGCACGCTCACAGCTCTACAGCCTCCGGAGTGCCGTTGGAGTATTGCCCGTGACGGAGGTAACTACTGCTAGGAATCTCGAAGAGAACGGATGGGATTTTGAGAGGAAAAGGATCTATTTAAATTTAAATTGTGGTTTTTTTTTGTGTTGGATTGTATAATGCACTGTGTTGAAATAAAATGACTTGTGTTCGTGGGTTTTATTGTGTCTGCTGAAACCGTACAAATCACTTTGGTTGTTAGTAGCGACTAAATTAAAAAATATATAAATATGTGTGTATATATTTGTTGTTGTTTGCATATTTGTTAGTAGAGTATGTATGTATGTATGTGTGTGTGTGTGTGTATTTGACCTCTTCACTAAACATATACATTTGTCAGTGTTACCCTCAGGAACTTCAGAAAGTTGGGACAACACGACCAAACCAGAGTTTTTCCTTAACATGAAAGAATATAATAAGGGCTCTTTAAAGAACAGATCCAGTAGCGAAGTAGGTACGTGTGCATGTGTGAGAGCTTTGTTACCGGTGAAGAGGTCAGCCATGGGGGGTGTGAGGCTGTCTGAGGCCCGCCACAGAAGCTCCTGCTCCTGCTTCACCCTCCTGCGAGCCCGGTCCTGGTAGTCCAGCCGACCAAAGAAGAAGCCGTCATACCCCATCTGGAACGACACACGCGGGAAACAGTTGGTCTAAAGCTTAGAGGCGAATATTGGCTTGTCATGGATTTAAAGCATATGTCTTAAAGCGTGTTTCCAAAGCATGTCAGTGGTTCACCAACTTGTAACAGGGTGAACTACACTTCTGCATTCACTTTGCGGTACTCTATGGGCTATAATCGCATCATGCAAGTTTGCCAGATCGGGTAACGGATCTGTACTTCCAATGTGACATGAGAATATTGGTCAATTCCGCTTCCAACCTGTAGGCGGACTGAAGCAGAAAAGTTCTTTAGTGTTACTTTAAAGAAATTGTTTCAAATTTTAGGGAAAAAAGCTTACTTGTTTCAGTGTTAAGAGTTAAACGAGAACATTGATACCAGTCTGAAGAAATGAAGCTACAGAAAGCATCTGGTTAGCTTAGCATAGCTCAGCATAAAATCGTCAAAAGGGATGTCACTGCCCAATGTAAACTGAGTGCAGATGTGAATAATGCATGCGTCACTTCACGCTAAGTAGCCTACAAGATGCTAACAAGAGACTTCTGTAATGTCAATACAGTAAAAATGTACCTACTTAACGAAGTTTGTTCACTGCTGGCTACAAGTTAGCATCAAACACAACAAAGGCTGTCTGTTGAAGGCGCTTTGAGCTAACATTAGCATTAAAACAATAATATATAGCTAAACATTTTTTTAAATGACTGCTAGGTTAGCTACAAGTTAGCAATCAAACAACAAAGGCTGTCAGTTGAATGGCACTTTGAGCTAACGTTAGCAATCAAACAATTATAGATGGCTAAAACGTTTTTTAAATGACTGCTAGCATAGCTACAAGCTAATTTAAAAAGCTCAAAATAAATAAGTAAATACATTAATACAAATACTTAAAAACCTTTTTCTAATCTAACTCTTGCCGAGAATGACTACGTGTATTTTGTGAAATGTCAAACCGTTCCTTTAAGATTAACTACACTACCTGCGCAAACATGGAGGCATGTTCGCGGGCGTGGCCAAAGGGGTCGATGTGCCAAGCGACGCGGGGGCGACCACAAGGCCCAAAAGTCTCATTGAGGAACCTCAGGCCCATGGTCATCTGGTCGATGACGGCGCTGTAGTGGGTGGTGGCCTCGTCACTCATGCACCAGCCGCCGTTCACAAACTCCAGACGACCTGATAGATAGAGAGATAGATAGATATTGATCCCCAAAAAATAGGAAATTATAGTGTGAAAATCTGGCATGGTCATTTTCAAAAGTGTCCTTGGACCTCTCACCTCAATTTAGATTTTTTTTTTTTTTTGAAGATTATTTTCTGGGCATTTTTAGGCCTTTATTGACAGGACAGAGAGGGGCCGCAGATCAGAGTTGAACCGTAGCCTCAAGGAGTAAACCTCTATATACGGGCGCTCTCATAACCAACTGAGCTATCCGGGCGCCCAAACATTGATACTTTTAATAAAGCACCAGGTTAAAGGGAACCTTGTAGAAAATTGTAGAATTTCTTTAATATCCGAGCTAAATTTGTATTGTAACTGACATGTTCCTAACCTAGTTGATACTGAATCAAAAATAAAAATAAAATCGATTTGGAAAATGAATGGCGATACCTAGCCCTAATGTACTGTGTTGGTTCATGCACCTTCATTAACCAGCTGTGTGACGGTCTGCTGCATGCTGGAGCTCTGCTGTTTCCACCAGCGGTAGAAGAACGCCGTCTCCACGTAGATAAACCTCCTGTCAGGATTCTTCAACAGCTGATCCACCACTGAGTCCAGGATGTACTGCACACCCGCATGCTGAATGTCGTTACGATCTACACACACACACACACACACACACACACACACACACACACACACACACACACACACACACACACACACACACACACACACACACCAATATATTTAATGATACACTTGCAAAACTACACAAATTCAAAACAGAATCGGTTTACTTAATTAAATTACATTCTTTTTTTAACCTTAAAACCCCTGTGCATAGGGGCAAAAAAAAAAAGTGCAGATGATCTCTGCTTACATAACCACACAGGTCAAGAACAGATGATGGTCACCTGCAAAGCACAAGGCTGAACTCACTGTAAAAACACATGGGATGCACTAAAACTATAAAGCTGTTATTACAATGTTTTACTAGACAGCAGCTGGCTTCATCAACAAGAGAACCCCCCCCCCCCTTCTGACAAAGGCTCATGTCACTCTATGGACACAATACATTACAGTTCAAACATCTCACCTGACATTACCGCACATTTTTTCGATCTTTGAATTTGCACGTTCATATTATGAATAATAACACATTCATTATCAATAATTTGCACATTCCATCCTCTGTGTTTCTCAAAGGTACAATCATAAATGTCATCACAAAATAATGTAGACCACATATCTGTTTGCTCAGCATTTTTAATATATGTGTGTGTGTGTGTGTGTGTCAGACTGACCTCCATAGTAGTACTGGTCAACAGTTTTGAGCCAGCCGACGTCATCGTGTGTGTGAGGGACCAGATGGACATTTAGCATGTTGGGCTTGGTGGCATGGCATGACTACACACACACACACACACACACACACACACACACACACACACACACACACACACACACACACACACACACACACACACACACACACACACACACACACACACACACACACACACACACACACACAAACTGGAATTAGAACTAGAACCAATGTACTGGACTACACTACTAGGGAAAGCAGTAGGTAGAGGCATACTGTTAAAATATATAAAATAAATACTCTTTGTGTTCGTATATTGTAGATATTCTCTCAGTTCCTCATACAAACAAAAAGGCGGAAAAGTAAAACTGAAAGTGGTTGAAAAGTAAACTCCTTAGCTTTAGCTAACGGATGCTAACAACTAAAACACACAGGTTAAAACGGCAGAAAAGTAAATGCAGCTGACCTCGTATCCACAGGTGAGGGTCTGCTTTGTTTCCTGGCCGAGAGGAAAACTTAAAACCCCGCAGAGGAGGAACAGGAGAGCCGCAGCCAGCTGCTGCCACCTGGCCGCCATGTTGGAAAATGGAACGCGAGTCATGTGCCCTCTGTTTATGTTCACTGGGGTCAGGTGACAAAACTCGCTCAGGGGTGAAAAGGGACTTTTGTTCCCTCAGTTCAGACTCTAAGGCAGAAATTTGATGCCAATCCATAGACTGTATCTATATTGATATAACCATATATAGTCTATGGACCGACCTGGCTGAAGCAACTGCGTCCCAAAAACAAAAACAGTTTTGGAGAATTTGTGTTTAAATTTCAGTTATTTTATATAGAACCGTATTGCTTTTTGTGTCCAGAACTGTGGTCAGCTTAAGCTGTGTTGAAATGTACTCTAGAAATAAACTTTAACAACACTTAATTAAATAATAATTTGTACTCTTTATTGAAACCATAGGGGAAATTACAATTTTCACTCTACTACACATAGGCCTTAAATACACACACACATGCTCAGCTCCTGACCGCTGAATAGGCACCCTGAGCGGTTGAGGGGGGTTCACTGCCTTGCTCAAGAGTCCCATGGCAGAGCAGAGGAGGTGAACTGGCATCTCTCCAGCTATCAGTCCACAGTCTGCACTTTGGTCCTTACGGGGACCCTCCAGTTCCCAACCCCTCACCCTACGGACTGAGCTACTGCAACCCTAACTAACTTTACTAATTTAATTACTTTTTAATTTCTGACCAACCAAACTTCAAATAAAATATATACACTCTTATAGATTTTATGATCTGTTACTGTCGGCCTCCCCTCAGACAAAGCCTGAAAAAGGTAATTAATTGATTACCAAATCTGTTATTTTTTGCCAATTATTTTGATGTCAAATGATCTAAGGTGCAAACCACATAACCACACTGTAATCTACAGTTTGATGCATGTCCCTTTCCACTCCCCGTGTGTCCTGTGTCCCTCCACTGGCTGTCAAATAAAATATAAAACACAATTACACACATTGGATTCTGTTGGAGTTGAATCAGCCATTAGGCTCTATCTGTGTTTCTCAAAATGGGATTTTGAAAAGAGAAATTTATTTAAAAATGAATGATCTGAGTGGATTGTCCTTTAATAAGGGTTAAATTTAACAGAGAACAAAAAAAAGACATTAAGAAGGTTTTGGACAATAGATGAGATGTTCAATTACAGCACAAAGAAATATTTGTCAGTATAAAAAACATAAATATGGAAGATGGAGGTCCTCTACAAGTGAAATCCTGTCTTTTTTGTTGGGTGCTAAGATAAGGCATTTTTTATAAGAGGGGAAATCTTTAAATGTCATTATTGTGCAAATTAACATTTTGAGAAACTGTACATGCTGCCACCAATACTTCCCTTGTTAACCAAAACCCTTGTTAACGTGTATTCATATTTTTAGTTTGTAATATAAAATAACCTCAGACTGCCAGTTCAGATCTCCATGGATCAGTTTATTGCAAGCACAATGGAACTTATCCTGGAAAAAGCCAGACAATTACAAAATATTTTACAATTACATTAAGAACTGAACCACAGGGAGTAAACATATTGAGCAAATGCTACATCATGTCATTTTACAGACCAGCACGTCTGGTAATGTTCTACAGCTTATGGAATAATGCACTTCATGGCAAAACAAGTGTTTGTTACTTTGTATTGACCTACAAGACCTGCAAATTCAGAAATATCATTTTTTTCACAATCGCTTGTGTGGAATTTAACTCCTGAGGTATTACGTAGCAAAGATGCAACACCTTTTAAGGTTGCTGTTATTTTAAACACATTTCCTAGATGTTTTATTAAAGCACTTCTTTTTTAGACTACTTTTTACATATGCCCTCAAACAAAGTTACATGTAATAATTAGATTCTATGTACCCTTTTTGTTGTGTCTTTGGAATTAAAATAGTCCACCTTTCCCATTCCAGTTGGTTTAAAGGCCTCCCACAGTGCTCGGTCAAGTGATCACAATCATCTGGAAGAGCGCCATTTAAAAACAAAACTACAACGAGGTCCAGAAAAACATTCCCGTAACCAAAGAAAAACTGTGGCTACAGTATGGCATCCACTCAGATAGAAGGCATTTGGAAACTTTGGTGCAATTAACATGCCAAGTACGTAGATCCTGGTCCCTTGTAATGGGACCAGGATCTACGATCTAAAAAGGGAAAAAGGTTGCAGACTAAAAGGAAATGTTCATGTTCTGATTCGGATGTATTTTTGTTATTGAGTGCCCATCTGATGTTCTCTTATTCATGTGAAGAGTTTGAAATTACAGAAATTCAGTTTTGCAAATGTTACCTTGAATGGATATGAGATTAGACTTGATTAGCTATCATTGGTGATTAGATAACATTAGGATTGGATTTGGAAGCATGCAAAGTACACGGTTGATAGTTGACAGTTGACGACACTCAATGACAGTAAATATATTTTAAATCTGGTCACCAATCCACCAAAATTTTAATATGTAATCATATAGTATTACTGAATATTAGGTTTATGCGTACATGGTCCTTGAAAAAAAAAAAAAAATTAAATCATATTAACAGAAATTTCAAATGAATGACCAGCGATGTGAATGCAATGTTAAAGGAATAGTTTGACTTTTTGGGGAATTACGCTTCATTTTTTAGCCAAGCGTTCAGTGAGATCTATTCCATTCCCATTTTTTCACAATTCATATGAAGCCATCGCCTGCAGCAGGTTAGCTTAGCACAGAGACTGGAAACAGGGGCTGGCTCTGTCCAAAAGGTAACTAAATCCGGCTACCAGCGACTCGAGAGCTCACAGACGTTTATGGTTTTAATATCTTTACATAGACCACAGTGTAAAAAGAATGACAGTTCTGGTTTTACCCAGAGGTGCCGAGGGCGGTGGATTTGGTTTCCTTTTGGAAGAGATTTTACTTTGCCAATAATGCTCAAAGTTTTTATACTGCTTTATATTACAGACTTAATTGTGTTTTTATTTGTGAACTTTGCCTGTCATTGTATATGTGTTGTCTGACACAGAGTTTGAATATATCTGGCTTAACAGCAGGCCTCCTTATTTACTCACTTCCTATCGTGTGAGTGTCTATGCCCTCTTGATTGAAATGATTGAATCTACTCAGCTCTGTATTGTATGTGTGCATGTCCTTTTGAACTCAAATGTCATGCTGTTGTCTTGAGAGGTGGGCGGCCATAGGTCGCTGCATACATTGTGTAACTGGCTTCACTCGTGCTTTAAAAAGGCTGCACTGAAGGAGAACAGTAGAGTTGGTTCGGAGATTGTCAGAGGTGAAACTCAACAGCTCTCCTTGCAGCAAGTAAAAACTTGTCGTGTTTCCTGTCTTCTGTTGATTACTGGGAAGAGTCTTGGTTACAAACTTGTGGGTAACTTCCAAAGTACCCAACACCTTTGGCGCAGACAGGTTACCTTTTGGCCCAGACAGTGGTCTCAATGGTCTCATCTAACTATCGGCAAGAAAGAGAGAGAGGGTACGCCTATTCCCCAAATATAAAACTATTTCTTTCATTCTTGGTAATCTACTCTAAAGACAGGAAAAAAAACTCACCTGGATAAAATAAAATGACCTCAAATGGCATGACAGTCACGACCTAAAGAAAGACATCTGCTACAACATGGCCTTTAATTAGTCTAAATCTGGAGGTAAGGTCACTTTAGCAGCTAAAAAGAGACAGGCGGTAAAACTAAGCATTTCAGACACAGAGTTAGGCTAAATCTCATTTCTCTGTCTGACCCCTACCCTAAATACTAGTAATAGTGGTATATTCAGACAGGGACTATGAGAATTTTTGTTGTTGTTTTTTTTACATTAAAGCGTGTTAACCTCTTCTAGTAAAACCCCCAAAGTACAAGTATGAACCTGAAAATAATTATGATATAGGACCTTTAAAGAATTGCAAACAACCCAGAGCGTTTCTTTTCTCCTATCCCAGAATGCATCTTTGGTGTAGCCCAACTGTACTCCAAAGCGGTGTGGAGCTAGGTCTGAGGATTTAGTCATATTTTCTAGTCTTCATATTAATAAGGTGAGTGAACACCACTTTCTTGCTGTAGTTAAATGTAGGATCCTGGATGAGGGAAGGGGGGAAAGGTTAGGTTGGGTTTCCATTGCCTCCGTCATGGGGGCAAATGAGCAAGGTGGAGTCCAGGTCCAGGCGGAAGGCCGGGTACAGCGGCTGGGAGAACGGGCAACGAAAGGTGTGCAGGAGTACCACTGCATCCGATACGCTGTAGAAGGAGAGCGCTCCTTTCTGACACTCCAGGAACACCCCGATCCTGGGGCAGGGCGGTGCGGCCACAGTGGTCTTACGGTTGTTGTGCCAGGCAGCATATCCCGCGTGTGTACACCTTAGCCGCCAAGAGCTCTCGTTGCGCCCCAGCAGGCAGGGTTTCCCGCCACCTTTACGTCCGATACCTCGATAGGTGACACCAATGTCCACCCATCCCCCACCCCTCCACTCCACTTCCCAGTAGCTGGCGCCTTCAAACTGGCCCTCCCTGCACAGGACCTGGGCCACTGAATCAAAGCGCTGGTGGTGGGGGGGGTAGGGTCGGGTCTCCTCGCCACAGTGGGCGCCCAGGGGCCCCTCCAGGAGAAGCAGAGTAGGGTGGGCTGTGTCAGGGTCCAGAGACAGACGACATAAAACTGGAAAAGCAAGGATATCGAAAGAGAAGAGGTCAAGAGGCAGGAATTGAGATTTTTACTGCCCAAAGAAAAACTAATGTTCTGGACGGGCGGAAGGTTGCTGATTACTAATCAGGGAGTTGTACACAGAAAAGACAGAAAAGTAGCCATGCAGAGATTTTTGGCATAAACATGTTTATAAAAAAACTATTTTAAATGCCATCACAATCCTTGCTTTAATCTTCTAAACTTGAATACCAGTGTCCAAACTCCTGAAATTTAAAGAAATATTTAACCTACAATCAGTTAAGGATCAACGAAGTCAAAATTTAGATGACAACAACGCTGATAATCTATTTTAGTTTTCTTCCTAATCCAGGCCAAAGGTCTAAGGATACATTCCAATATTAACAAACAAAAGTGTAAACATATTTACACGTTTGTTAAACGTTTGTTATTATTGGAAATTGGATAACTAGACGTTTATTAAAGAAGCAATTTAAAGATGTAGCCTTGGCCTTTGGGAACTTATAATTGTCATTTAAAATGATAATTGAAATAAGATTTAATATTTTTAATCTGTAAATCCACCACTGAGGTCCAATGATTGGGATTCTACTGACATTTGTTACACTCATGTTCCCTTTGGATGAATAGTGATCACTTTGATTATACCTTACCTTATCATCTCCCACCATCACTCGGTCAGAACATTTTTAGTTTTCCAATATGTTTGTAAAAACCTGCAAAACTTAGTGGGATCAGGGTACTTAAAGCTCCCATGACATGGTGCTCTTTGGATGCTTTTATATAGACCTTAGTGGTCCCATTATACCATAATTATGTAAAATCTCTTTTATATAGGCCTTAGTGGTCCCATTATACTGTATCTGAAGTCTCTTTTATATAGACCTTAGTGTTCCCCTAATACTGTATCTGAAGTCTCTTTTATATAGACCTTAGTGGTCCTCTAATACTGTATCTGAAGTCTCTTTTATATAGACCTTAGTGGTCCTCTAATACTGTATCTGAAGGCTCTTTTATATAGACCTTAGTGGTCCCCTAATACTGTATCTGAAGTCTCTTTTATATAGACCGTAGTGGTCCCCTAATACTGTATCTGAAGTATATTTTATATAGACCTTAGTGGTCCCCTAATACTGTATCTGAAGTCTCTTTTATATAGACCTTAGTGGTCCCCTATACCACATGTAAAGTCTCTTTTATATAGACCTTAGTGGTCCCCTATACCACATGTAAAGTCTCTTTTATATAGGCCTTAGCGGTCCCCTAATACTGTATCAGAAGTACCTTTCCCAAAATTCAGCCTTGGTGCAGGATTACAAGGTGGAGGCTGGGGGTGTGGTCTTGACCAACCGCTAAGCCAGGATGTCTCTCTCTAATGGGCAGGCCAAATTCTCTGGGTGGGCAAAGCAGAGAAAGGCGAGGTAACCTTGCCCTTTATGACCTCATAAGGAGAAACATTTCAGATCGGCCCAGCTGAGCTTTCATTTTCTCAAAGGCAGAACAGGACACCCAGGGCTCGGTTTACACCCATCCCCATTTCTAGCTACTGGGGGACCATAGGCCGGCTGGGGGAACGTATATTAATGTTAAAAAACCTCTTAAAGTGACATTTTCATGCCATGTTACCTTTATAATTGTTGCCCCAGACTTGGTTGAAATCAGTAGCGTTGGAGGCATTAAAATCCTTGACCTCAAAGATGTGTCTTTCCTGTTTCTCCTCTCTACTCTGCTGCTCTCAGTTTTCTGGGTTCCAGAGCTAAATGGGACACTGCCCGATGTTAAGCCATCCCGTACAAATTTTGCCACAGAGAGGATAAATTGCACACATAACCTTAATCCTCTTTTGACCAAAATATTAATGGCCAACCAGGCGATGGTACACTGTCATCCTGTCAGCCGGCTTGTTTCTGTCGGGACAAGGTCAGGCTTTTAATGACGGACCTGGATGTCATATATACAGTATGATTGCCTTTCATCATTGATTAGAATCCTCACCGGGCTCTTAGATTTCCCAGCAGGAACCGCATTGTCCAGGGAACTCAAAGCATGGAAAGAAGAAGGAGAAAAAGAGAAGGGAAAAGGAAAAGAAAGGAAGAAGAGAGAAAGCAAATGAATGACATGCAGGATGGGCATTCTGAATGGGGCACTAGGGGGAGAGAAGAGAAAGGATGAAGGAAAGAAATGTAATGCTGAGGTGGTAAAGTTTGAGAAGTAGAAGGGATGGAGGATAGACATGGTACTTACACCTGAGGAAAGTGTCCCTTGTCCTCTGGTCAGCCGGCTGCAGAGACAAAGAGGACAGAGGGAACAACACGGACACTGCTGACAGGAGACACGTGGGAGAAAGACACAGAGAAACTGGTATTTAATACTTTTAAATAAACGGAACGGAATAAATGCTGTGTGAAGAAAATGAGTGTGACAGAAAATAATGAAAAAGGAAAGAAGAAGGCACAAGCACAGTAACCAGAAAAAAAAAGGCCCTGGGAAATAATGGCTCCATAAATCCAAAAAATAAGACTATTCATAATGACACCTTGTTAACAAACAGACCTTGCCAAGCATTTGAGCATGTAGCACAAGTACCAAACAACAAGGTCACTACGTTTAGAATTTCTATGTGAGTAGCATCTTTTAAAGGATTTTGGTGACACAATCTCAGTGAAAATCGGTGCACTTTCAGCCCATTCATCTCCCACCAGATGGCGCCAAAAGTATGAATTCCTATCACAAACTGTATAAAATAATGATAAACATAGTGGATTTCTAAAGGAGTAATTTGACATTTTGAGAAACATGCTAATTAACCGAGTTGCAGCAGCACAACAGAAACAAATAAAGACTTAAATACAGATAATTGTGGAAAGTAACAGAAATAAATTAGAAAAGGTAGATAAACTAAAATACTGGTAGAATAAAAACACAGAAATTAGAAGGAAGTGAGTAGAAGTATTTCCCAAAAAGCAGCAAACTTTTAAAAGCTGATATTTTAAATTAGCCTGCTGGTTAATTAGCTCGCTTACAAAACCAAAACAAGTTCTTTGTGTGAGTTAAAGGGTCAGTCCAGCAAAAAGGACTAATAAAGACCAGATTTTTCCACTTACCCCGAGGAGTATGTTGCCCTGCAGATAGTGTTGGTTGTATTTGCTGCGGTTTGAAGTTCTCTGCACCTCCTCAATACAATGAATGGGAACAGAATTTGGTAAATATACATTTTTAAACTCAACAATGTTCATAATTAATAACAAAACAAGAAATGTTCATTGTCATTAAAACTAAATGAATTGAATTGCATTTGAATGCTTCCAAAAAATATAAACCTAGTCTATATCCACAACGTTCCACTTTCAGGATTGTTCAGGTGCCGCCTGAAATTTGGCCGGACTGGATTTCCTTCTGCTTTGCTTGTGTTATAATTTTAAACTCTGGTATATTTCGTAGGACTATGGTTACCTGGTCCTCAGATCCCGGCAGGGTAAATGGAGACGGATGGAAAGTCTGGCAATGCAAACTGAACTGAACTGATTACGAGGCCGAGCTGAATGTGAGCCAGGCAGCGTTGTATCAGACATCGCCCACTGTCCCTCGGAGTGTTAAATGTCACGTCAAAACCTTCAGCCTAAAAACGGGTCACCTCGAACCTGATACTGTCACAGAGGGGGTGTGTGTGTGTGTGTGTTTGTGTATCATGTTCCTAATGCTTACCTTTTACACATTCTGCGCCCAACTCGTAGTGGTCATTAACTGGACAGAGAAAAATTTATCATACTATGAAACTGAGCACACAGATATCATCAATGAGCATCAATATATCGAAATGGACTAGTGCAATAAAATCCTTTCCTACAGAATGCAGAAAAAAAATCTTTGTTTGGTACAGAGCCTCACAAAAATCCCAATGTAATCATTGCATTTTTTTTGATGGAAATGAGAATGATGATACAAAAATGCTCATTCCCTCCAATAACAAAATATTGCAACATCAGTCAAAATAATCACAATTAGACTGTTTACTCATGTTGTGCAGCCCTACTTCATATTGGCTGAATTTGCTGTATTTTCAATTGTATTTGCTCAATCTATAAATTTGCCCACAGAGTGCATGTTTGAGTACTCAGTATATTTATTAGTATTCAGTGTATACTCAGAAACTGTTGTCCTTTCTGTAGGGCATCTGCTGTACCTGCGCGGCCGATCTTGTCCACCTCCTCCCTGCACACCTCCTCCATGCGGCTGCGGAGGCGGCACAGCGCTCCCCAGGCGCTGCTGAATCCCTCTGTGGGCAGGCCGAGGGCTCGACACTGCAGACTGGTGGAAGGAGGGACACACAGCAGGGGAGCCACCTGGGCCGAGAGAGAGAGAGAGAGAGAGAGAGAGAGAAACAATCAAAAGATCAATATTAAGAACATTGGAGAAATAAAAGCAAAAAATACAAAGTAGACTAAATTGTTATATGACTCTAAACAGAGAATATAAACTGTCTGAGTATCTGCACACTGTCAGAGACACAAAGCAGACTAAATACGGGCTCAGCGACCACCAAATCAGACAGACATGGCGGCCGAGAGAGGAGAATAGATGTGCTCACTGCTCAACAGAGGAAGAAGAAAAAAAGATGCACATCCAATTCTTTGAACTGAGAAAGAGACAGTGGAAAATCCAGCCTGACTTAGCTCCCACTGCCCTCCCTTCCTCCTTCCATAATTCCTTGTACAATTGAATTTGAAAATAGCACTTAAGTGGCCGCTGTCCTTTTCCACTGATCACTGCTGACTCATTCTCCTCTCACATCCATTCTTCAACTACACAGGCTAATCTCTCTGGGAAGTATGCACTCTGGTGACTTTGTACGGCCTCCAGGAGCATTGGATGTAATGGGTGAATACCACATACCATTAGCTAGGGACGGGCATTTCAATTGCAATATATATGCTGTGATGCTGAGATGTGTGATGCTGAGCTTGAGGTGTGTTGTTCTAATGTCTATGTGGTAGCATCTGTCCCTATCAAACCAACATGAATTGAAAAAGAAATGCAAGAGTTGGTAATGTGCAGTGGTGGAAGAAGTACTCAGATCCCTTCTAAGATCCATACCAAGCATCCGAACCAAGATCCTGAACTTTTGGTGAAACTTTGGATCATTTGATGGATTATTAAACTCAAACCATCTGAGAAGTTTGGATAGGACATGTCTCTTCGGTGGACTCAGACATCTGATACATGACAAGGACCCCCAACCATAGACTGTATATAAAGATGGACGGCTTGACAGCTTCACAAAAGAGAAGTCAAAACATCTTGATCGCCCCCTGGTGGTTGGCAGCAGTAAACTAGCAAAGTAAAAAAATCAAAGTACACGTAAAAGATTATCTCTGTTCTTATCACGCTGGTGTTTGTTCAAGTCCTCATTTTATTCTGATAATTCTTTTTTTTGTTATTTTAGGCTATAAAAAGGGGGGGGGGGGGGGAAATGTTATGATTGACACCTGTGATTGACTCACTACTGCGCAGGCATGGTTACAAAATCACAAGATGCCAGTGCTCAGGCTACTGTGGCTTCACTTTTCAACAACGGGAGGAATTGGACACGCAGCTTTATATACAGTCTATGGTCCCAACTAGAACAAAAACAATGTGTCCCTCTGAAATGTTGCAAAGTTTAAGTATCAAGTATAACAGATTATTAAACTTAAGTACAGTCTTGAGGCACTTTTGTAAACAGAGTTGACACAGTTGAGTCAATGTTCTAAGTTCATTTTCACTGTTACTAAAGTTGTATTTGGGAGAGGAACCTCTGTGCTCCATTTAGGCATGCTACTTTTATTTATCCATTTCCCCTCCACCCACCCTTCTTTTTTGGCAATCTAAAGTTCTCACTCGTCCGTGGGTTTGTACACTCTTTCTTCCCAGTGCATAGCCTCCTTCTTTCCCCCCCTCACCTGTAGGAAATGAGTATTGTCCTCTGTTTGCAGAAGCTGACTGATCTCCTGGTCTCTCCTCCTCAGCTCCTCCAGGTCTTTCTCCAGCACCTCTAGGTCATGTTCAGCCCTCCCAACCACCGCTCGCTCCCTTGCCTCCAGCCTCGCTCGAACCTGAACGGCACATACCAGTACAGCTTGGATGCATGAGTCGAACCATTCTGTTATCCTTTTTGCTTCTGTGCTGTAACTTGTTTTGTGTTAAGGTCACGGAACGCTTGTTTAATCATGTAGACTGATTTTATGTCATAACTTAAAACTCCTCATGGGGGCAACAGAAGCTACGCACTACAGTTGTAAAAGCCAGGGGACTATTTTATTTATTTTATTTTAATAGTTTATTTGGCAGGGACAGTGTACATTAATCAACATTGCTGTAATGCACCAGAATTAGCCAAGAGGCTATTTTTCATCCGTTGTCCCTGGACAGATCTTAAAATTGTCTCCCTAAAAAACAACAATAAGAAAATTACAGTCAATAATACAAATAAAAAAGTGGTAAAACAGATAAAACTCTTTACAACACGATGATAAATACAGTGTACAAATGTAATACAGACATTAGGGAAAATAAAAATAAAAAAATAAAATAAAAAACATACTACACATAAACAGAATAGAGACACAAGTTAGAGCACGGTTGGGTTGAGTGAAAATACATCTTCTTATTAATGCCGACATGTCTGATGTGTTATGAACCAGCTTTTTAGATGTTTTTTGAACAGAGTGTAAGTGTTGAGGTCTCTGATGTTCTGAGGGACAGAGTTCCACTCCCGTGCTGCTGTGACTGAAAAGGCACTCTGACTAAATGCACTTCTCCGCAGAGGAACAACACAGTCTCCTCGGGCCGACCCTCGTGTTACTCTCTGTGTGGAGTTCCTAATGGTAACCAACTGATTGAGTGGAGGAGATGACAGACCATGGATGATTTTGTATAACAGACAGAGGTTTGAATACTTAATGACATTTTCCCAAATTAAAAGTTTATGCTACAGACCACAGTTGAAAGCCTTTTTTCCTTATCCTGGCATTTTTTAACCCATGTAAAACCATGCACTTAATTTGCACTGTCCCCTTCTAAAATAAACTGAATTGATTTGAACAAGTGCATTGGACAGAACTGAGCAACTCCAGTCATTTCAAACATATTTTGTAAGCATTGTAGTCCTATGAACTACAGTTCCCATTAACCTCCTCAAAGCAGTGTATTACTTGTGCTACATTTACAGTTTCTGCTACAATTAATACAGAAACTACTGCTTCTAAGAGGCTGTTTACACAATGTTTTCAGCATAACACGCAAAAGAATTTTTACGTCCTGGAAGTTTTTAGCGAGACTAAGGCTACTTCAGCTACTCTTCTGAGTATTGCTGCTACTACTGGTAGCCAGGCAAATCCCTGCCATTATAACTACCCCGCTGGTCTGGTATTGCCACCCTTTCCTGGCAATTCCAAACTAGATGGTGCTGCAGCTCCTTTAAGAGAGCTGGGTGGAAAGTGGGCACCCACATGTGGGCCGAGTTGGTGGAATAAGCTTTGTACACAGTGTGTGCGGTATCCAAAACTGGTACCTGTAGCCCCTGCTCCTCACCTCTGCCTTGGTTTTCTCCAGGCGGAGTGCCATGTCTGCAAAGAGAGCATCACTGTCCTCCAAAATGGCCGACACTGACGACTGAAAAACACACACACACACAACACACACAAAACAGTCAATACTTAGACACCATGAAGCAGAGAATTCAAACTCTTTCTAAGAAACGGTGAATCTTAAATGGCAACTTTATCTGCCCAAAAAAAAAAAAAGCTCCAACCAAAAAAGCCCGGGTGAATCCACTGATAGTTCTGTTATTTGTCAATATCTCAACCAACAGGAACCATTAGATTAAGTAAAGTTGTCATTTCATTTTAACACGGCAATTTGTGTTCGGTCTCCTATCTTCCCAACTTTACATGAACTAAAAAGAGCAGGCCTGCTTTTAGATATGTGACAATCCTTTTTTAATTATTAAATCCAATGGCTTTTTGTATATATTATGGTTTATTTATCCTAAGACGCAGGAGGATTTAATCAGCCCAAAGAGCAATCCGTAATCTCTCTATTCAGTTTCTAAATGCTACAATGTTTTTTGCACATAAACATGAGCAAAAGAAAAACATTACATTAAAGTTTGAGATTTCAAGCCATCCCAACAATCATTTTTCACCCATCTTTGGTGCTATGCTCTTTATTATTTGCCAAACTACATATATCGATAGCCTGGAGTGTGCTGCCAAATACTATTTCTAGCAGGCCTAAAACCTTACGTATAAGATATTAAGACCAGTGGTGTCCAAACATGTTCACACCAAGGACCCACTTACTGACACAAATTAGACCATTTGATAATATTTTTTCCCATGGTCCCCCATCTGATAAGATTTTTGCTTTTCAATGATATATGTCAAAAAGTATATAGAATCCATGACCAAAATAGTCATACATTCTGTTATTGTGTTACTTATGGATGAAATGATGGTGAAAACTGAATATTTCCCTTTTTTGGTGGGGAGCCCCTGGAACCCCCACAAGGGCCCCACTTTGAAAACCACTGATTTAGACTATCCTGGGACAATGTAACACTCTACAGAAAACAAAACAAACTAAATTAAGCATAACAGTCTCAGTGCACATTCCATGTCGCTGTGTTCACAAATGAACCCCTGCCATCTGAGCAGTAGACAAAATAACAAACCAACATCTGATGAAAAGCCAATTCTCCTTCCGATGTTTTAGTGAGCTAACACCGTGGTTTTCTGAGAAGCTAGAGCAGCCAAGAGCAGAATGGATGGAGATAAGGCTCAGGGGAAGGGAGGAAAGAAAAGGCTCTTTGGGGAAGGAAGACTAAAAGAGTTGCTTAGAAACTGGAATTAAATAAGATTTTGCAGTGGAAACTAACACAACAGCTCCTGTAAGGCTGTGAGTGTGTGAGTGAGAGAGAGAGATAGAAAGATAGATGTTTTGCCCGGGCAGTAGGGAAAATGTCAAGCCAGATCTATTTATATAACCCTTTATCTTATGTGCTTTACATAACACATGCCATACAGGACTGTATTGTATCATAAAGCTGCATGACTGGCAGGAATTACTTTACTCAATGTTAAGATCCCAATCCTTAATCAGTTATTAAAAGGTGCTCTAAATGATGTTGGGCACGTCACTTCTTGGTTACGTTCAAAGTATTCAACGTTCAAACAAAACGGAGGCTACCTTGCCCCTCCTCCTCATCCCGTCCCCTCCCCCTACCTTCTGCACACTAACCCCCCACATCCTTCTTGTCGGTTATTGGCTGGAACACTGTTTACGTTTCGTGGTGCAGGCTGGCGCAGTTTGTTTTTGTTGCCGTTTGGGGAGCCTGGACTGTCTACAGAGACCATGTTTTTTTTTTACAGTGTGTTCTGGGGACAGGCAGCTAGCGGATAGTGAGGAGAGAAAAACTATTGCAAACTATACTTATAAATTAAAATAAGTAATACGCGATTGCCCAGGACTGAGTGTTGATCTTGACTAGCATGATGTATGCTCTGACATTCCAGAAGTGTCACGCAATCCAGACCATCAGCAGATTCACTACATTTTCATTCATAGGACATATCTCACCCCTGTGAAAATGCACCACACAAATACTTTCTGCCCAATAAAAGCTCAAGGAACATATCTTCACATGTTGTGGGAGTGTTCTCCTGTTGGTCAGTTCTGGAACAATGTTGCAGCCCAAATTTCCGCTTTAATTAAAGTTACTGTACCCGTTACTGTAAATAATAAGTTTAGCTCTGATTAACTTGTCAGCCTTCCAGCTCTCTACAGCTGCTAAGAGGATGATTGCAACCCGTTGGAAGCCGCCTCATGACATGTCTATCCGGGCGTGGACGCTTGCCTTCTTGAATGTCGTGCACAGAAAACTGTCGACGGCCTGCATCCATGGACCGCTGGAAAGGACCCTTGACACTTGGCGCAGCATCGCTGGCTCTTTGAGGACCGGGCTGTACCTCAACCTGCGCATGTGATTGGTCCCTTTGTCCTGTTTCTGTCTTTGTGGGTGTGTGTGTGTGTGTGTGTGTGTGTCTGTTTGTGCGCGTGTTGTTTTGTCTCCCTCCCTCCCAGCTTTCCTCTCTGTGTTGTTAATGGTTCTGGGATGCGTTCTATGTCTCAGTGTATTGTTCCTAATTTTTTGTATTATCTGTTCATTTCTGAATATAAAAAACAAAAAAACAAATTGATCACAATTGTTTTATAATAAGTAATAATAACAATGATAATCCCCTGATCTAAAAAATTTGAAGTCAGAGTCAACGTCCACGGAAATGTCATGTTTGTTACAGCCCTCAACATGCACAGACTACACCAACACGATAAGAGTAAAGTTACTTCAAACGATGTCAGAAGCATGTTTACTGTGTCATGTTTTCTTCAGGAGGCAAGGTGAACAGGTATACTCCAGGTACACTCCTGTGTTGTAACACTTGGGACTCAACTCTGTGTAAATAATAAATATTAGTTCTTCAAAGCTTGTGTGTGCATGTGTCACCTTGAGGAACTCCAGGCTTTGTTGAAACTCCTCCAGCTTTCTCTCTCCACTCTGTGTCCTTTCTTGAATCATCCTCTGAGATCCCTGGAGCTGACACACACCAAGACAGTTAATAGACATTCAGGCATTTGGGAGGGGCATCTCTTCTACATTCTCTTAAATATTTTGTTAGGGTTTACAAGTCAGATGGCATGAAAATTACACATTATGAGGTTGTTTTTTTATATTAATATGCGTTCCCCCAGCCTGCCTATGGTCCTTCAGTGGCCAGAAATGACGATAGTTGTAAACCGAGCCCTGGGTGTCCTGCTCTGCCTTTGAGAAAATGAAAGGTCAGATGGGCTGCTCTGGAATCTGGCTCCTCATGAGGTCATAAGGGGCGACTTATGACCTCATAAGGAGCACCATGTCAAGAGACCTTTAATTAGTTTGTCTATTAAGTGAAAGCTTTGGTGATTTTGTCATGCACTATCATGTATTATCTATTAAGTTGTGTTGTGGTTTATATTTTAAGTAGGCTACATAGTAGTTGTTTAAAATACTGAAAGCACAAACAAGAATGTTTGAAAATTAAACAGTTGTAGGGGCTGCAAGTCATAAAATAAAAACAGATACTATTATAAAAACATAATTTGGAATGGTTTTAATTCTTGTTTGTTATGGGATTAATTTAATCTATTACCATCATTTATTACTTTTGCTGTTGTTGGACCAGATTTTGATTTCCATCTACTGTAAGTGGCCTAACTTTTATACAATGTGTTCATTCACCACCTCCGACAACAAGATCTCTCCGGTCTTCCGGCACAGCTGTCAGTGTGCAAATACACCTGCTACAGTTTATCCATCCATATGGCAATGGCAAAGTTTCAACAACTAAATCCACACTGCTCAGTCGCTGCATGTAAACTATAGGGCTTGTAAACAAAAGTCAAATCTACGTGGTTTAGAATTATGACCTTTATTTTGTGTTTGGCTCAAAACATATCAAGAAAAAGCTGAATATGAGTCAGCCCAGACTGCATTTTGACATCACATTTGTTCGATCAACCTTTATCATTCAATCTTCTAACACTTTCTATTTCGAGGTAATGTCTTGGAGATTTGTTTTGGAAGAGGACAGATAACCGTTTCTTTCAGGTTGTCAGTTAATATTAGAAATGTGATTTGACATATTGTTTTTAATTAAATTAGATTAAAGTCATTTATTGGCTGTGTCAGTTCCTTAATGCAATTTATTTTGGGTTGACTTGACTCACATGGATCAGCACAGTAAATAATACACAAAATCAGGTTTGTTAACACATATCTGTATGGGTTCCACAGAGAAAGCATGTGAGAAGATCTGGTTTTAAGTGTTTTGTTCTAGTATCTGGTGATCCTTTAAACAATGGAATTGTTATTGTCAGAGATTTTGACACTTCAGAATTAGGAAATCTCTTGGATCAAACTCATCTCTGCATCCCTGATATTGAAAATCCACATAATTTGAGAATCAGATTATGGAGTAGAGAGACTCAGAAAACTAATATTGTCTAGTCTGAGAGCACAACATTTGTTATCTATTATAAAAAGTCAAGTGTGTGTCTGTACCTGTCTTCTGGCTCTCTGAGCGTCGACATTGTGCACTTCCTCCTGGTCCGCCTCGCACAGCAGGCAGTCCCCGCTCCAGTCCAGCGGGACCTCCGCCTCAGAGCCGCTCCCCGCGGGCTCCAACCCCCGGCGGTGCTGGGCGCACAGCCGCTCCGCCAAGCACTCCACCGCGGCCACCAGCTTGTGCCGCCGCAGCGTGCCAATCTCCCGGTGTGGCAGAACGTGGAGCTCGCAGAAAGACGACAGGCAAACCAGACACGACTTAGCCGCCCTCAGCTTGCTCTCCACCGGGCAGAAGTCGCACGGTACTTCCCCGACTCTCTCCAGGTAAAGCTCCGGCTCCATTACCATTTCACTCAACTTGAGTTTGTCGACGACTTCGGCTAGCACCGTATTCCTCCGGAGCACCGGCCGAGGGCTGAACGTCTCCCGGCACTGAGGGCAGCAGAACTCGCCCGAATCCGCATGGTCCCAGTAGTTGTTGATACACGACATGCAGTAGGTGTGTCCGCAGGGGGTGGACACCGGGTTCTTCAGGAGGTCCAGGCAGACGGGACACCTGAACTGGCTCTCCGCCACCGAGATACTCGCCTGGGCCATCTCTCAACTCGGGTGGCAGTTGGAGGACTCCGCTCGATACAGCCCGAACCCGTTCTGGCACTTCCGCAATGGCATCCAGCCTGCTGTTGTCTTTCTTTAACTGTCTATGCTTATTGACTATGGATATTGTAATAATTCTGCCCTCGGTTATAGCTGACAGACACGGGAAGGCTTTAAATGATCAGTTCCCCCAAATTGGAAAGAAAACACATTCCCTCACACATTAGTTCAGTATTTCCATTTCTGCCTCCAGTCCTCTTCAGTGGAGGTGAATGGAATTTTATTCATCACATTTTTAAATTTTAGTCATTTGTTATGGGCTTTATAAGCATATTTCATTTGATAAACTACATATTGACAAACATAATAGCAAAAGTAACATTTTTAAAACCGAAAATAATTCATCCTTTGTTTTATTCTACATCCGTTGTGGGGTTTTTGATTTCTAATTGTCTCCTTTGGCTGATGATGACTAGGCTACGTTGATGCTAATGTCAATATTTGTGATATGCTGTGGTGGAAAAATTGTTCACACACTTTACTTAAGTAAATGTTCTAATACCACACTATGAAAAATTATCCAAACCAAAGTGCAGCTGAAGTTTCAGAGCGGGAGTCCAAGACAAATTTCCCCAAGGGGACAATAAAGTATAATTGAATTGAATGGATGGATTTATCAGCAGGAGATTTACGGTTTTACCCACATGAAATGGGGGAAAATACACTTTGTTTGTGCCGAAAGTTTATTTCAAAATTGCAAACAATACGCTGAGACATGTGTTTCAGACGATACACTTTTTATGAATCATGTCTTTAAAATTGTTAACATGAGAATCAGATTTATTGCCAAAGTAACTTTTCACTTGCATTAAATTTGCCTTGGTGTGTTTGATGCATACAGTAAACATATTTGAAATGTAACAATAAGCAATAAGGAGAGACATAGGCCTATATGTTGCAATATATGTTATAATATATACATCTACTTTTCATAAATAGTATTTGTGTTGTTGCATATGAAGCACGAATGTGGAGAGAACTTGTTTTCAAATTAAAGACTTAACCAGCCATTAGTAGAAAGTTGAAAGCAGCAAGGTTGTGAGACTGCATACAGTTTGAGAACATGTAAGAGGTTATATCGCCCTCTGCTGACCATTTCCCAATTCACATCACTTCTCTTTGCTGTAAAGGATACAGTGAAACCTCCAGTGTTTTTTCAAATGATTGGATGCAGTAGTTCTCTGAACCCCTTTTGGGCCATGTTCAATCATACCCTAACAACAACAACAGTTGGCCATGGTAATACACTCCTGCCTTTATTATGTACCTCATGTGAATGCTGAAAGGGAATAATAGCTGTGGTGATTTTGCTGCCATATGCGCACATTTTATTCACAGCTGCATTCAAACTAAACATCTGGATGGAATATCTCAAACAGAAATAGTATGACCACTAATTCAGTGACCGTTGTACAGATAATACATGGTGAATTAAATTTCAGCAACAGTTTAGCCAGAGATTGAAGATCCACAGAAGAGTCACTTCTGTTGTCCACGGGTCAAGTTGGACCTGTTTTCATAGTTTCTATGTATTACAAATGTGGGTTCCTTTCAACCTAATTTCTCAAAAATAACATGAATGGTTCATGTGATGGCCACAGTCATGGCCAAACAACCAGCTTAAGAGCAGTAACCTCATGCACTTATATTTTTCCTTAGGTTGATATTAAGTTGATATGTTTGTTTATACATCTTCATTTGTTGCAACCATTTATTCAGTTAGAAATAACTTACAGGACACTTGTTTCATTTCACATGCATCATACTTTATTTGATTTATACGAAAGTATGTTTTAGCAAGTGCCCACTATTAGTTACTTTTGGATGGTCATACTGTTATATAATCGATTTTTCTTTTGAGCCTACCAGTTGGAGTCCACAACCGGGAGGGATTCAGGTCTGATGGCTCAAAAGGGGTGGCGCTTGGAGAAAGAGCAGCTTTATAGGGGAGGTGGCCGAATTGGACACTACCACTGCTTGATATGTCTGGCGGGGTAGCTTTATTCTTGCTGTAGGTATTCTGGGGTTTAGATTTTATATAAAGTAATTTTTGTAGAGTTAAGATAAGTAAAAGTATATGTTATTTGGAATGCATTTTTAGGTAGGTTTGTCAATATTTGTTTCTGAAGTTAGTTTGCAGTTATTGTTTGTCTCCTCCTGTGTGTTTAAATTGGTCTGATCAGCCAATATATATCATTCAATTTCAATTCAATTCAATTTTATTTATAGTATCAATTCATAACAAGAGTTATCTCAAGACACTATACAGATAGACCACACTCCAGAATTTAAAAGGACCCAACAGTTCTAGTAGTTTCCTCCAGAGCAAGCAACAGTGCGATAATCCCCTTTGTTTCTTTGTTAGTAGTTCAGTTTTATTTTTGAGTCTCTTATGTTTTGAGCGTTACTTACTGTCTGTTTATTTGACCTCTTTTAAGGGCCCAGAACTTTATTTTGTTGTAACTATTTTTGGCAAATAAAAACTCTTGCTTTTGAATTTCTCTTGTGACTCCTTATGCTTAACTGCTTGTTCCCTCACAGTTCAATACAATGACAGTTTTAATTTCTGACCCTGGAGGACAACAAGTCACAAGGGTTAAGAGGGGGGCTTTCAGTTACTTACAGTAAGCTTTGTTCTGCACCAACACACACACACACACACACACACACACACACACATTATCTGGCTGTAGACGGGTTTCCTCTAGTGGGATTAGTTTGTCAGTGGGAGCCAGGGTTAGTGCTCCATGTCACCCTAAATGCACCAATACTTTTACAAAGTGATCACAGGACACAACACAAAGCGAGTAATAACAAGTATTACAATGTTGTGAAAATTATGATCATCAAAAGCTTTATTTTATGTACATTTTGTCCAGTTTTAATGTAGAAGTCAAATCAGTGCTTACAGGGGCTGTGGGCCGGGGACTTATTTCCATCCTGGTTTCCTTCACTGTTTTTAAAAGTTTACATTTGGTTTAGCTGACGTGAAAATGCAGTCAAACATCCTGCAGGCCTTGATCATATGTCTTCCTCACTTGTGTATCTGTAATGTTTCTCCACTCCCAGTTATTGAGTGCAGTCCAAGTAAGTCTCTGTCTGACTTCAAGCTTAGAGCAGGCGGACAGACAAAGCCCTGAAAGGGGGTCTGGTCCCTTGACTCCCCTGGCCCTTTTGTTCAAAGCGGGGCTGTGATGTACTCACTGTTTTAGAAAGAGCCCTTTTCAGCTAGGCCGTAAGGCGATCCTGGTCTTTTCCTAGCTAGGGTGTGCCTCGGGCGTCTCTGGTTTACCTGCGGGAACAGGATGGGTGGGGTGGAGTGGGCTGGTCCTCCCTGGGCCAGGTAGTAGTGGTGAGGGTGGAGGAGAGGAAAGCAGCTGGTCAGTGGAAGAGGGAGAGAGAGAGAGACCTAGAGAAAGGGAGGGATAGAAGGATGAATGTAAGACGAGAACGCTGAGAAAGGACAAATAAACAAAGGTGGTGATGAGGGTCTGAGGTGAATTAATTGTATCAAGCTCTTGCTCTCTTTGGTGGCAGTCTCCAGAGACAGCAGCACAGAGGACAGCAGACAATGGATACAGTATTAAACTATAGACCAGCTTAGAGAGACCTGCAGATCTTAAAGAGGCAACGTGCTGGGTAACATGTACATTTAATGGGTCGTAACTGAAACATTTAAATATAATGTTACTTCAGTTCTACATTGAACAAATGTAGATTAAATGACATTGTGTCTATATGTTCCCACAGCAGAGATCATTTCATTTAATCACAAAGATTTGTTTAAAGCTCTCACCAACATCTACCATTAACATTGGATTAGATTAGATATGTAGATATGCAGACGTTCAACAGTCATACAGGAAAACCTATGCTTTGTCTTCTCTCCATCTACACAAATCCTACAATAAGACTAGAGAGTCTGCAGCCATACTAGCCACCCCAGGCCCGTAGCCAGCCTAGTGGAAGGGTTGTTTATTTTCAAAAAATGGACCGTTTAGCAGTTTTCCCTCTTCCTTTTGTAATTACCCATAACTTTCAAACACATTCACAGAAGTGGTGCTTTTAACAAGGGCTTCAGTTGTTATTTAAAGTGACACTTGTTTACTACAACAACAAAAAAACTAGTTCACAAAGAAAGAACTTAAATTATGGACCTTTGACAGTAAGGGAGGAAGGACTGGGGGGGCTTTCAAACCACCTGAACCTGCCCCCCTGTCTATGGGCCTGAACCCTGTGAGGCTGTCCTTACATAGGCACAGCGGTGTATTAAGCTAAATGCTAATGCCAGCCTTTAATGAGCTCACAAGGTCAATGCATTCCGATGTTTGGCATGCACAATGTGGGAGGCTGGGGCTAAGTGGTGGAGCGGTTGCCTGCTAATTGGAACGTAGGTGGTTCAATCCCTGGCCCTTCCTTGTCAAAGTGGCAAGACATTGAACCCCGAGTTGCCCCCGATGCTGTGCTTTTGGAGTGTGAATGTGTGTGAGTGTTTATCTGATGAGCAGGTGGCACCTTGTACGGCAGCCTCGGCCACAATGTGTGTCTGAATGTGTGTGAATGGTGAATGCTTCCTGTATGATGTAAACGCACTTTGAATAGTCGATAAGACTAGAAGATATATAAATACAGCACATTCACATTTATTGTTAATCCTCACTATTGTAGTATGCCAATATTTGCTGATTGCTAAACATGAAGTACAGCTGAGATTGATGGTAAAGTTATTTTTGCAGGCATGATCTAAAGTATTGCACAAATTAAACAATGACCTGCTGGTGGCGCTAGAGGAAGTTAGGGTGTCACCAGAGTCCGTCCATCCTCTGGGGACCATGGATGTCTGTAGAACATGTCATGACCATCCATCCACTAGGTGCAGTCTGGACTAAAGTGGTTTACTGATCGACAAGTTCCATTCCATCCCATGAATATTAAAATCTAATCCTTAGATTTAAAATGTACAGGTAGTACTTTAATGCTGTGCAGAGTGTGCACCTGTTTTATTTGGGAAACAACAAGAGCTGTCCTTCAGCATCACCCTCAGGCCAAAAATGCTAAATTTGAACACAAGATATTGACATTGAATTTGTTGAACACTCTATTTGATCCTAATCCATCAGATAGGAATCTTTCCTTTTACTTTTTGCCTCTTTATTATTAATCGTTTTGGGTCATCAAAAAAATTGGCTTTCTTTTAATGCATCCTGGTTTTTCTTTATCATCCATAATTAAAAAATCCACAGTAACACAGCTTCAAAAACTCAAACAAAGAGGATTCATGAGCATAAATTATGTAGATAATTTCTTTCACATCCAAAAATATACTCATGACTCTACAGCAAACCTTAAGTGCACCATGAACAAGACTGGCCTTGTGTGTGGATCCTGACACACAGTTTCCTTGCAAGATAAGAGGGCCAATTTTTAGAAAAACAAAAAACGCCTGCTTGCAGACATGATGCTTATTACCAGTTAACCTACCATTGACATCATGAGTCATCGTTGGGCTTTTGCTTTAACAATACTTAAGTTTTTGAGGATATTATCAGTGTAAGGAGGGTAGTGGTAGAAGGTGTATATTTGTGTTTTGGAATCAAACCATCTGTTTGCAAAAAAACGGCAATTCATGTAGCAGTTTTGCAGTGTTTTTGAGTCCAGCTGAAGCTCTCAGCGAGCGGTGTAACAGTAACTCTGAGCGCTGAGGAGGAAGGAAGAAGGCGGAGTGTTTTGCTGTGGTTTGCGCTTTCTGTTTGAGTGAACAGATGACACCAGGCTCTGGGGGTTGTGATAAGTTATCTACTGTACGGTTTGTGATGAATTCTCATTGGGGAATTTTTGTCAGCTCTTCAAATTTATCAGTGGTTTCCAAGCTGGGGCTCAGGACCCCCTGGTAGACCCCTGATAGAAGTCGTGAGAAAAGGGAAATTGTTTTGGGGGACTTTTCTCACATATACTAAAACACTGTTCTCTTTTTGTGGCTCTTCTGGGTTACATCTCGTCAAAATTCTTGGAAAATATAAAAAAAATAATTACATAATTCAAAAGGGGATATCCCTCTTTAGTTAGTTATG
>NC_048408.1:27834144-27892109 GCF_013103735.1 Etheostoma cragini | reverse complement strand
ACATACACACACACACCAGCACCTTCTCAACCAATCACATCTCACACACAGTCATCTACACATTCACATTTGTTCCACGTTCTCAAAAAATATCTAAAAACTGAAATGTATGTTTTGAGCTAGAAAAACAACACATTCCTTCTTCGAATATAGCATAGGCCTATTATTTAATCATATTTCCATGTGAAGTTTTAATTTAATACTCTCAACTAAAAGGGCAGCTTATAACCGGAAGTACAATTTTCACAGTTGTAGTTTATTCTGAAATCTAAGTCAGGAAGTCTCATCATCTGATTCCGTGTAGCTTGACAATATTGGCAATGGGTGGGCAGAGCTGCGACTGTGACAAAAGTCAAATATATCCGAGTGACAGCGGCGTTTACATAGAAAAGAAGAGGAACATCTGTCTAATGGCCAAGCTGCTGTAGCCTCTTTAAAACAGGCGAAATACTGAAAAGTGATTATTAAATTATTCTGATAATCCCTCTCCAGTCCAAGTCTCCTACAGTCACGCAAATTAATGAGATGATTAATGAGGAACACCGATGAAAAGAAGAAGGAAGACGGAGAGGTGATGGAGGAACCAACACGAAATTAGACCAAAACAAATGAACCTGAGGTTTTTTGAATGAGGGGACCAAGAACACGGTTTTCACGCTTTATTGAATGTAAATAACTTATTTCTATCATGCAGAAGAAATGGATTCGTCGGAGGTTACCTGTTTTGATTCTCACTATCTTCATCATTCTCTACGTGGATTTTCAATTACGCACCAGCAGCCCCCCCAAACTCAGCGTGGCTCACCATCCGTCACTGTTTGTGCTTCTGCGCCCCATCCATCGGGCTCCATCATCGGCCACGGACGCACAGAACCCATCAAGCAACAGCATCAGCGGGGACAGAGGACACCCAGTCTCCGGAGTTGCACATGTCACCCAGCCGAAACTGAAGCTGGAGGACATCTTCGTCGCTGTGAAGACCACCGGCAGGTTCCACAAGACGCGTCTTGCGCTCCTGTTGGAGACGTGGATCTCCAGAACCAAGGCGCATGTGAGTGTCTGCTGTGCCCGTGCTTATTTAAGCTGATCTGAGAAGTCTTGCATTGAGACACTCAGCTGCTGCTGTCACCCAAAGCCACCTGCACCAAAGTTATTATCATATGTAGACCAACCTTCTCTGCTTAGTTGGATTTTTATATACCACATTTAAGAGAACAGACTGTTTTGGCTAAATGTTGAACCAGAGATCTTGGATGAAGATTTTGGGTGTTTGAAGTCATTATATCATACTTTTGTTGAATAAAAAAAAAATCTAAATATCTGAGCCATCACTTGGCCTAAAAGAAGTCATGTGCTGCTGAAGGCTTTAATTTCCTCATAAGGCCTTTATGAGGAAATGAAAGCGTTCACTTCCTTCCTGCTTTGAAACTGCAGGTCTGATGATTGACTTGGCTGATTAAAGTTAAGTTTAGTTAACGAGCGAAATAGTTGGTCTCTTATACTGCCAAGTGATGTAAAGCGTGTTAACAACATACATATTGAAACTTTCTGAATACCAATTTGCAAAAAAGCCCAACTTCAGCCAGTTTTCTTACTTACTGCCCATATCATTTACGGCATGCAGAGATGTAGATGGAATTTTCAAACTCAAAATATAACGCTCATCACTGTTTAAAGGAGAATTCTGGCCAATTTTTATGTTAATCTTGATCGCTATAGATATACAGTACTTTCAATTGAAAAACAACCCGACCTGAATCGCTGCAGGCAACCCTGAGTAGCTGCAGCTACGTTTACAAGCTTCCACTGAGCTAAAACGCCAGTTAACGGGGCAAGTTTTAGAGAGTCTTTGTGAATCTTAGCAGACACACAATGCAATTAATAGGTCTGTACAACATGAAGAGGGCCCTTTCGTGACAACAAGATGCATTTTTAAGTCAGACATTGTATAAATTCACTTACCCTGTCTCGAACTGGCCAGTGGGTGGATTAGGTGTTCAGCCAGGCTTTTGTGAAAATCAAAATGCAGCAGTTCAGTGTGTATTTGTAGCTCATCCATGTTGTGTGTGATCTGTTGGTGAGTAGGAGGCATGGTAGTGTCGATCTGTGCGTTGGTTCCCCTAGTCCGGCAGGCAGCCTTCGTCCCCGCCTTCCTCGCCTCCTGCAGCTGACCCGAACGCCCGGTGGTGTAGTGGGTGTCTGCCATGCCTTCGCGGCAAAAAAATGTAGTTTATTTCCTCCTCAGAAATAGGTAGGCTAATTGAGCACTGTAGTGGTTATGACCATATCAGTAACTATGTTACTCCATGGAAACGGCATAAATGATGTCTGTGGCCGGCACAGTGATAACGTAGCTGAAGGCTAGCTGTAGCCTCGCGCTGTCTCCTGGGAATTCAGTTCACACACAAGCTACAATCTGTAGCTTGTGTGTGAAGAGTGAAGAGCGGGTTTGTTTACAAGGGAAGAAGCTTGGAGTAACGTAACTAGGAGAATAAAGCACATATACAACACACGGAAGAACCTTTTGAGTTGGATGGTCGTCCTTACTTGTTCAAACCCGAGAATACAGATGAAGAACTCGCCTCACAGGAGTTAGAAAGACCCAGACAGAGAAGTGCAACAGGCAGATGAAGCAGCTGCTCCAAGCGCTAGCTACAGCTGGCAGTAACGTTATTACTATGCAAGCCACATACATCATTTATCCTGTTTCCATGAAGTTACATAGTTACTGATATAGTCATAACCATAACAGTGCTCAATTACCAATTTTTTGAGGAGGAAATGAACTCCAATTTGTTTCCGCAAAGGCACGGAGTACACTCACTGGGCGTTTGGGGGATTAGCTAGCAGCTAACAGATAGCAGCTAGCAGCTAACCGAGCATGCTACCCACCGCCAAGATCAAGACAGGGTAGGTGAACTAAAACAAAGTCTGAGTTGAAAACGGATCTTGTTGTCAGGTAGGGGCCCTGTCGCTGTTTTACAGACATATTCATTGCATTTTGTGGCTGTTAAGAGGCGAAAAGGCACTCTAAAACTTGCCCTGATAACTGCTACTCAGTGTTGCCTGCACAGATACAGGTTGGGGTTTTTCGCAATCGAAAGTACTTGCATATCTACAGCGATCACGATTAACATAAAAAAAATACCGGAATTCTTTTTTAAGGGTTTAGATTAGTTTAAAGGCTTCAGGGAAAGTGACATTAGGTATTGTATTTTTGTGTGAAAATCTGACATGAGTGAGCTTTGAGGCTCAGTCAGGAAGTAACAAATCAATAAGAAAGCCTTGTCTTTGGAGTATCTGCTATCAGTGTTATTCTGCCATCAGTGATATTCTGCCATCAGCCCAGTTTTAAAGGATTTACTAAAGATGATCTTAAGATTTGGAGCATGTGAGTTCTGGTATTGAGTGCTGTATACATCTTCAGGCGGCAGTGGCCCATTTTTCTCTCCATCTTCTTTTTCAGTTTAGTTGATTTAGTTTTTTTTGCTCTCTCTCTCTTTCACACACACACACACACACACACACACACACACACACACACACACACACACACACACACGCTTTGCGAGGAACATTTCTTTATGTCAGAGTGAAAGACTACTTTGTAACAAAGCTCTTTGTAAATGTCTTTCAAAGGAATTCACTTTTAACACGATTCAGTTTTGTGTTTCACGGAACAAAGTAATACAGACGAGAAGTGATCGAGAAAGCAAGCGTTCAACTCGGGCATGATTTTAAGAGTGAAAGAGGAACATAGAAATAGTGTATTCCTCTTTCTCACTAGTTGACAATACTTAACCCACACACAAACAAACATATGTGTGTGTAATATATTTTTGGGTATATAGCCTACCCATGAACACACAAAGATGCAAGTACAGACTCAGCAATACAAGAAAACACACACACACACACACAAACAGGAAGCTGTGTGCAGGCTGGTTGTCTGGACCGAGGGGAAGCAGCCGCTGTGTAGCAACTCGGTTAACAATACTGAAACGGAAGCTGGTCATAGAACAGGAAGTGGGGAGGCAGATTTCACACACACACACACACACACACACACACACACACACACACACGCACATACACACACTTTGTCACTTTACAAGGTGAAGAGTCATTTCCAACCAGCTCGGCAAATAGCTTCCTGCCTGAAAAAGGAGCATTGCAACAGAAACTGTCCTCTAACAATGACTTATTGCTTCTAATTGTTGCATACACTTGGGTTTTAATGGCTAAGTACGATCGTCTGATGAAAGGTGGTGTTGATAGACCTTCTTCCACAGCGCTACGGAAGAGGGTCTGACTAGTCCACACAGTTTTCTGGTATAGGAAAGAAACGTGCTCTGGTTTATTGTCATTTCTTTAAACCAATCACAATCATCGTGAGTGGCACTAAGCCCTGGATGTAGCAACAGTGCCTCTGCAAAATAGCCTCAGGAAGGAACTTGTTTTGGTGGAACTTGAAATAAATATCTTAGTTCAGTATCAACCTTGAGGACATTTTTATCAGCCACAAGCATATTGTAATTTCTCTGGCTGTTGGTATCCACTGTTATTTCTCAAGTGGCTGAGTTGTCCAGGGAAATGTTGTTAGATGTTAGTGTTGACAAGGTGCAGTGTTTGGCCTCAGAGTAGCAACAGTAATTTATTAAATGGGATGGCTCATCAAAAATAAAAAGGCTTGTGTTAACACATGTTAGTTTAACGTGTGAAGTGTTGGTAAGGGAGTTTAGAGTGCAGCCCTCAGTTATCAGTCTATGTAGTGTCACAAAATTGGGATTGGCATACTCCCAGGCCCCCCCTACCCACCAGGATCCTTGCAAGAGTAAAGACTTGGTTGGTTGTTTCTCGGCCAGAACGGAATGTGCATTGTTCATTTTAAATCTGAGGTTCGACTATCAGCCAAACTCTTCTTTCCAGGATTGTCCTTGCTTTACCTTTAGACTTTGTGTGCAGTATCTCCGTCACTGTAATGACAAGCCTCTGGGAAGTCACTGCTCTTGGCTGTTGCAGATAACTTCAATGTAAAACTGCAAATTGTCATTTTTACATTACTGTTTGTGGTGAACAGAGACGCAGGCAAGCTGTTTTTCCTTTGTCTTTTTATGCTATACTTCACTAATCACCCTCTGGCTCCAGCCACACACTTAACATGTAGACATAAAAGTAGTATCAGTTTTCTCATCTATAGAAGGAAAGCGAGTTGGCATAGTTCCCATTTCCCAAATATTTCTTTAAAGTTTTGTTCATTTATACATTATAATGTTGTAAAAATGAATAACTGAAGACATAAAATGTCGGGTCATTGGCTTAAATCCGCTAAGCAACTAGATAAATCTACATAAAACATAAAATACTACATAAAATCTACTAAATCTAAGTTCCCCTGAGATACCTTAATATGCCCCAGTTGAAAATAGTTAAGGACCAAATGCCAGAATTGAAAGCCACATTGCTATCACACCGCCAATGAATCTTGAAGTATTGATCAAGAAGCCTTATCCAGATGTATTGCAGTCATTTTGTGCTATGGGGCAGTACAAATCTTACTTAATGGCCCTTTAAAAGTGTAAAAAACAAGCTGAGATTTATGCATCTTCTTAAACTCTGTTTACGAGACACTCCATGCTGATGGTCTGCCATTTTTGTTCCTCAGCCTGGGTTGACTGATTTTAGTGCATGTAGTTTGGTTTGAGTTATGACCGGAGAGGAGGAAACGGCGATGGTGGCCCTTTTTTTAGGGTTTAACTGTGGCAGACTTTGATGGTGTCTTGGTAATAGTGGTGACGAGGATTGATCCGCGCACGTTTGTACTTCTTCTTCCTCTTTCTGCTATAGTGATGAGAGGGAGGAATGGACAACGGTAAAGTAGAAGAGTGTTAAGAATTGATGGAGGAATTGGTTGGTACAGTAAAACTGTGCTTCAATAGATGATGCAGCCTTTTTTTTAGAGTGCAGCAGAGAGGATATTATGGAGATGAATGACTTTAATATAGAAACATACACAGCAAGGAACACTGTGATGCAGTATGGTTGTTAAAGCTTACAGCTTTGCACAATCACAACACACATTCCTTTAAGAAACGGAAACAGAATATTTTGTCATCTAAACCTACTTTTAACCTGAAAACTAAAGTCAAATACAATAATTAACAATCAATGATTACCAGCCGCAAAAGCAATGCTGTTAATTTTTTTTTAGTTTAGTTTTTTTTTCTTTTGGTTTGTGTGTGTTTTTGTGACATCTGTTACATAGCCGGTGTACTTTGCCAGGTCTGTGGCTAGATTTTGTAACCGTGATAACGTCACAACCATGCAAGATTCAGGCACCACATTATTACATTATAGTGTGTACTTTGCACCAAAATGAAGGCAGCTTTCGAAAAATGTGTGTGGTCCAAGCCTTGGCTCCCCGACTTCATGCTCCCGGCCCGACAACTGTGCAAGATACAATCACAGAACTTCAGTTGTGTAGATGACATCAAAATGAAGGCCAAGTTCTAAAATGGATATGGAGCCCTTCCACACACACACTTAATGCCCTTGGCTGGATTTGGTGCAGTAACTTGTGTGATTCCAAGATAGTCTTTAGTGAAGCTTGTGGACTAAGTTTTATCTGTCCCCAGATGGACAGGAAGTCCCCACAATGTGAGTGTGTGAACAGGTAATTGTCCCCATAACAGGCCTACTCCCATACCTAAAAGTGTGGACTGGCCTCACTCTCAAGGTTTTAAACTCAAAACCTCACAAGGTAGGAGAACAAGAACATGCACATGCACATCTGGATTAAACAGTGGCTATGTCGCCCTCTATTGGATGGCTGCAATACTGTTACTCTCTCCAAAAGTCCTCTTTCTAAACTCAACTCTCTGACCAGTAAACGTTGATGAAATTAGCAATATTGCTGTCATCCATATAAAATAATAGGCCGCTTTCTATTTTATAAGTTACAACTGGATATTTACACACACGCACACACGCACGCACGCACACACGCACACGTTTATCATACATTCAGTGTCTCTCTGTACCGTGGGAACATTTTTTCACACCCTGATAGCTTCACACTCTATCTTCTCTGACTATCACCTCTTTTAATATCTGTCTTTTTAAAACACACACATGCACGCACGCATGCATGCACGCACCCACACACACACTCTCGCTTATGATATCACAAGTCACATCTCTTGCCTTCTCTATCATTTGCAATTCACTACATATAAATACAATGTTTTAACAACATATAAAATATTTTTTGCTGCATTTAATTTATTTTTGTCTTTCTAAAAACTGCTGTCCCCATTTTAAATGCACTATTAATGCTCTGAGTGAGTTTTCCCTCAGACTTTATGAACAGTTTTTCTTTCTGTTTGACCTTCCCTTCACACTATGCATGTGCTTCTTTAAACCCCAAAAAACATCATTTTGAAAACGCTCTGAATTGTTAATACACTAAATAAACACTACTAAAAACTAAAGGCTGCTAAAACATGGTCGGGTTAGACAACCTTCTGTCACCTCTAAGTTTTTTGGTTTACTTTGCTCCATTATTTTATTTTTTATTTTCTTGTTGTCTTCAATGTCTCATCTCAGTGAGTCTGATACAAATATGATAAATGCAGGAGTGTAGCACAGCGTTCCGGGCCCTGTAGAAAAGCATTTTCTAGGTCCCCCTCCCCGCATCCATAGCCATTCATTCTAGCATCTTTTTGGGGCCTCCTCACATGAGGGCCCTGGATACTCAGTCCCCTTTTTCACCCCAGTCCGACGCCCCTGGATACAGGGCCGTGTGTAGAAGTTACTTTGACAGAGCACATTTAAAATGCTTTAAAATGTACGTAACATTTTTTGTTTTATTGTATTTCAGCCAAAACTCCCAGGCACATTAACACATTTGCAGATGTTGAATAAAACATGAGTTATGGTTTGTATTTATCTTATCCAACAGGTGATTTGTCCTGCTCTGAGGTTATTTAGTGCCTGTCTGGCAAAGGAATTTGAACACACCGCACGGTTTAGCCTGAGGGTGTGCAGAGATGGATGAAGGGTTGCCAGTTTAAATCCCCTATTATAAGCCTCATCAGTCTCAGTGAATCATGCACCATAAATATTTGTGTCTTGTCTGTGGAGTGTCTGCTAAATGAAACTGGAGCAGGATTCTAGCTGGTTTGGAAATGTTGGTGAATTTGAAAGGAATCATGAAGGACTTTGCATTTGAGTAAAGGACCAGCCAAATAATATGATTTATCTTTCCAGGGAAGTTAGCACATATGATCCTATTTTCCCCTATTAATGATTTACTTACCTTTTCACTTTTTTCATAAAAGAAATCCTTAGAATTTGATTTTGTTAATAAATTAATATTTTCATGTGTGTTTCTTTGCAGACTCACTCAAGGTCCCTCACACTGTCCCTTGAGAGATGCCTTAAGACATTTGAATTGAACTTAATTGAATTCTGTTTAAAATATCAAAATAAGCGGTTTTATATTACATATTACAATATTACATTTTTCTACAATTTCTTCTTTGTATGGTAAATGTTTTTCATGACAAGTAATGGTATGTTAAGTTTATTTCTGGACTTGGAGAGACACCACCCCTTTCTAGTTTTTTATTTTGTTCACTTGAAATTAAATTAAAGCTTTTCCTTTAAAAAAAGAGTAAAATAAAATGTAATCTGCTGGTTGGGAGCTTCAATGGTCAAACACTTTTACAATTGTACACCACCAGAGGTCAGTGTAGAACTACAAATCTATCTATCTATCTATCTATCTATCTATCTATCTATCTATCTATCTATCTATCTATCTATCCATCTATCCATCGATCGATCTATCTATCTATCTATCTATCCATCTATCCATCTATCTATCTATCTATCTATCCATCTATCTATCTATCTATCTATCTGATTGACTGACTGTAAGAACAAAGTGTGTGGGCTGTAGGAGTATCAGGTGTTTATGAATGTGATTTGAGAATTATTGGACTCATATATCTGCCAAAAAACAAATTGACTGCCATATAGTGATTCCCGGAACACTTTGGATCCTAAGTGTGTGAGTGTGTGTGTGTGCGTGTGTGTTCTGCATTTGTGTGCAATAACATTTTTAGCTCACATTAGGGAACCTTGTTTCCGTCCCTTTGAAAATGCTTTAAAATGATATTGATCCTGTGTGTGTGTTTTTGTGTTTGTGTGTGTGTGTGTGTGTGTGTGGAGGGGGGGAGTGAAAGTGTGGAAGAAGAAGGACATGATAAAAGCTGGTGTATTTAAATCCCTTTATTTCTCGTTGTTTGTCTAGACTTTCATTTTCACAGACACGGAGGATGTGGACTTGCAGTTAGAAGGTAAGAAGCAATTTTGAATCTAATTTACACAAAGTGTCAAATTTAGATTTAGATCAATATGACAATGATTGACGACATGACGTGGACACATACTTACGTGTAATTTTAGCCTGGCGCTGTTTTCCGTGGTTAGGTCTTGTTCCGTAACTTGAAATTCAAAGCTTAACCCTCCGGTGGGTCAAATCTGACCTGTTTTCAAATTTTCTTTATCAGAAATTTGGGTGTCTTTGAACCAAATTGCCCCGAAACAGGGATGACTCCCTACAACACGGTTCAAGATGATAAAGGGTTATTTTTGGGGGGGGATTAGGGGTGTTTTTTTTCATTTTATAGCATTTGAAGAAAAGAAAAAAATATATTATTTCAAAACCTTATCATGACTAAACTTTACATCTGTGATTATACATTAGTCAAAATAATTCTTATTAACTCAGAAATTAGACATAATTTCACATGAATGAGGTTTGTTGACAATGGCTTCCAAGGATAAGTGTAAAAATATCCTTGGAAGTGGTGGTAGGGAAAAGAAAAGGGTTGAAAATGTCTAAAAGCGTAGAAATAAAATAACAAAAAAGCTTTCAAGTGGGAGGACAACAAGTGCGTGGTCGACAGGAAAACAACACATGGGTAAACATAAGAAAGCTCTCAGCCATGATTACATTGCTTATTTTGTTCTGACTTTCCCTCATTCTCTTTCTCTCCATAATCTATTCCTCCCATCTCTCCTCCACTCTCTCGCTCTCCATCTTTCTTTCCAAGTTCTGTGTCTTTGTCAGCAGATTGTATGAACTCTACTCCGATAATTTACAAATACCCTTTTTTACACTTACTGATTATAATGAGTTTATTAACTATATGCTTAGAACATGCACTATACAAAAGTACAGCCGCTCTCTCTGCCTCTCCGTCCAGGTTACAACATGGTGGTGACAGGCTGCCAGTCGGATCACAGTCAGCAGGCTCTGTCCTGCAAGATGTCTGCTGAGTATGACGGCTTCATGGCCTCAGACAAGAGGTGAGACAAATTAAGGTCTGTCTGTCTTCCTGCCTAAACTGGATTTGAAGATTGGATTAAGAAACGTGAATAATCACTGTGGGGAAATCGGGCCGTTACTGCATCAGGTGGTGAGAGGAGCAATCAAACAAGTTAATCATCTGGGGTTAGACAGATTCTTTACAGGCGTAATCTTTGTTTTTATCTTGCCAACGTCTTTGTTACACAGTATTTCCCAGAGGTCACTCGTTAATTCAAACAGTGTGGGCAATACAAAAGTGTGTTTATTAGGCTTTGTCTTACGTCCTCTTTCTCACTCTTTACAAACAGATGTTACTTGCACTAAATGCCAGACAGACAAAGTCAGCGACTAGCAATAAACATTGAGGCACATTTACCATGTCAGAGTTAGAAAGGAGAGTGACTATCAGACTTACCCCAAATTTCCACCGGATGTGTAATACCCGTCCGTCAACACCCACCAGGTCCAGATTTGTTGTGGAACCACTGTGGCCATGACTGACAGCTGAAGTCACTAGGACCCACGAGATCTCGCAAATTCATGTAGAATAGAACCCCAAAAACAACAACAGTTAGTTTCCACTCAAAGGAGTAGACGGGAAACAACCATATTGTGTTTGCAAGGCTTAGTCCAGTGAAATATGATCCGCCGTGAGCACGATTTGTTTTATTTAGAAAATTAACCCAATGTTTTATTTTGTTTCTGTGCTCGACTTCCCACTATCTGCCTTGTGCTGAATTCCTGTGGAGCTCTCAAAAATAGAAGCTTTGTGTATTTGCTCCGGAGCAGCAATCTGCAGTCACTGGAAATACACACATTGACATTAATGGAAACCTAATGACACTTCCGTGCCCTATGGAAATTAACCGTTACATTAGCCTCAATGCTAGTGTTTCTCTTTATCTGCTGATATGTAAAAAGGCTAGCCTGGGTAAGCCCCGCCCACTCTGCCGGCAATTTGATTTCGCCCTGCAGCTTGGTCTGGAAACCTTCACATTTATCTCTCCTTCTGTTGCTTCTACATCACCCGGATCGTTGTTCTGATTGGTTGAAGGACCAATTGCATACAGAGTTATTTGAACAATGCCGGTGGTCACGCCTCTTGTGTAGTAGCAAACACACAGCAGACTCCCCCAGACCAACGCTCAATCTCAAATCTATTGAACTTGGCTTGGTCTGGTGATGCTGCTGTTCACTAACAATTTTGCCAATATCAATTTATGGTGATGATATGTCACTGTTGTGTTGATAGCTTGTTTCTGCTACCCGAGTGGCTAAAAGAATCATTCATCGCACGTTAACTCAACTCATTTCAAAAGCAATAATAAGAAAAAAATATGACAGTAGAAGAAAAGTAGTATATGGAGAAGGTCACATTGTGTATTGTGTATTTATTTATTTTTTTACCTGGCTTTCACTCACGACACCGTTTTAGCCTGCCAGTGTACTGAACAATGTGTTGTTGATATTTGGTCATATATTTTTGATTTGTGGAAAATACGATGAGGCTCAACAGCTTGCGTTTGGTGTGTGAGTGAGGCTTTGACTACTGTCGTCATTAGCGTGGCAGAGAAAATGAAAGAGCGTTTCAGTTTGGTTCCAAGGCCTACTTTGTTATTTGGACTGAAAGGGAAGTGAGGCTGTTTGGTTTGGAAGGAAGCCTTTAGTGTTGTCGGGCAGCCATAAGGATGGCAAAGGAAACAAGCCAGTACTTCAGTTTGGTACCAAAAGCTTTGTCACTTGGACTCTGATTTTGCTGTAAAATTGTGTTTGGTTTGGATTGAGGCTTTGACATCATGTCCAGTCATTAAGAAGGCAGAAGAAAGCTTTATTACTCACAGAATACAGGGAAATTCATGTATGCAGATAACAGGAAATCCAGACAGACAAAAGAAGACAGAAGTGCCATTGTTTTCCTCTGTAATTCTTTCCTATACTTACCAATTCTTCCTGGAAGGATTTCTTTGAAATTTACTTTCAATTGGGACTAATTGCATATATCTATATGTAATATATATAACCATTAGTTATCTTGAATTCTATGTCCACCAGTGGGTGATGACACAGTAGCAACTTACATTGCAGTAATTGAAGAAGGCAATTGGACACAGTTGAACGTTCCAGAAATGGAAAGTATGTAGGGCTTGGCAATACATCAAATTAATTGAAATATATTTATTTTTTTATATAATGTGTAAAATGTATTCTATACATCATAAAAAATTGTTTCAGTCTAACAGCAACGTAAATGATTATTAAATTAGCTGTTGTGCGGGCACCCACGTAGCTCAATTGGTAGAGCGGGTGCCCACATATAGAGGTTCACTCCTCGACGCAGCCGGCCCGGGTACGAATCCAGCTTGCGGCCCTTTGCTGCATGTCACTCCCCCTCTCTCTCCCCTTTCATATCTTCAGCTGTTCTGTCAATTAAAGGCCTAAAATGCCCAAAAAATAATCTTAAAAACACTCTACTTAACACACTCTAATTAAAATTAGTTGTTGTGAGTCACGACAGCTCCAAGTGATTTGTCGTTATAAATGTTCATTTGTATTGCACATGACGTTGTAAAACATATGTTTTTTTCAATCATGTTTTACTCTTCTTGCATTTTGGAATCTAAAAAGTAAATTCCAAAATGTAGAAAGTTTGGAAAAAAATGATTTTATTTTTCGGCCAAGCCCATAGTGGTAGGGAAACCTTGTACTTTTAGTTTTGAGAAATTATTCTCTGTGGAAGACTTACATTTCTTCCTGTGAGCATATTCAATGTATGCACTCAAATAAGAAGACCCACCTCAGGCACAGTGATAAACCACAAACTTTAGTCCTCAAAGTTAAACAGTCCTAATGTGGATCAGTAGTTCAGGCAATTTTCAAGTTTCCGGAGTTGGATTCATTCAATGCAAAAAGGAAGAAAATTGTTATTGAACTATCTGATCTGCTCGCTGCAGACATCAACAGTAAGAATGGAGAGGAGAACAGAAACTCAGACAAACCAGTTTACATATTTTACCTGCATCTTTGTTCTCCCCAGGTGGTTTTGCCATGTGGATGATGATAATTACGTGCTCCCGGAGGCCCTCCTCTCCCTGCTCTCAGCCTTTCCCCAGGACGGCGACATCTACGTGGGCAAACCGAGTCTGGACAAGCCCATCACTGCACATGAACTGCTGGAGGGCAATGCAACGGTACCGTACCACAGTGTTCAGATTCAGCGTAACCCACAGGGTGGGAGTAACGCGTTACAAAAGTAACGCATTACACTGATGGATTGCTTTTTGCTGTAATGCTGTAACACAACCCTGGCTAAAATTGGGCAGAGCTATGCTGAGTACATGCTAAGATCATCACTTCATGACATCAAATGGACACATCTTATCTCATAGTAAACAGAAACACTTTAAACGGTTTTATACTCCAGTGATTCCAGGATTGTTCAGGTGCCGCCAAAAATTCTGCCGAATGTCCCTCATTTCGGCCAGATGTCCGTTACCTTCCGCTTTCTTTGTGTTCGACTTTTAACCTCAAACATCTGCAGGGTAAATCCAGACAGCTAGCTAGACTCTGTCCAATCAGAGTTTTCTGTTGCACGACTAAAACAACTTTTGAACGTACACATGTTCCACCAAATCCCAATCCCCGAAAAAAGAAGCAGTGCAAAAAAAAAACAAAAAAAACAGATGCAAACAAAAAAACGCTGCATCCAGATTACACAACGGAAGTTCTCCAGGCCTCTAGAAAGAGCTTTGACTTTTTGTTAAAGTCGGGTATGGCTGCAGCCTGAAGACCTCCCGTCTCATGCCTCACATCCATAGTCTGTATATTAAATCAATATTATTATTACACAGTCTATGCTCCCGTCTCAAGCCCTCCCGGCTGGTGCTGTCCGCAAGCTTTGAAATATTTCCCAATAAAAGCTTGCTTCTGGTCCGCTATGTCTTCGTGCTTTGGTGTTTTGGAGTGTGATTGCCTTTAAGAGTAATGCAATCATGCTAATAAATACAATAACGTTTTCAGCAGATGGCTTACAAACAACACAATGGAGTTAGCAGTTTTGTATTTATATGTGTGTGTGTGTGTGTGTGTGTGTGTATGTGTGTGCCCATTCCCGCGATATCTACAAAGCTGTAGCTCAAATTAGCTGGCTTACAGGGAGAGATTGATTATCACTTATTTGGTAACCGTTGTTGTATAATCCCAAAATTATACATGAGGAGGCCTACACTTCAGTGATTCGCCTTTCCGATCCCAAAATGAAACCCTGTCACGTAATATGGCTTAAACAAACGTCAACGTTAAACACCAATGCGGTTTTATGATGTTTTATTACCACAAGCTTACAGACATGTCTCTGCTGATTGGGTGTCACCTGTGACCTGAGCCCAGACACACCCACCAAACATGAGAAAACAAATTTCAAATGTAGCCCTAATATTACTACAGTCTATGATCTCAAAGTAGATGCACACCGTTCCGAGATTGAACGTGTACCGACTCTCTCTCTCTCTCTCTCTCTCTCTCTCACTCTCCCTCTCTCCCTCTCCCTATCTCTCTCTCTCTCTCTCTCACTCTCCCTCTCTCCCTCTCCCTCTCTCTCTCTCTCTCTCTCTCTCTCACACATGTTTTTCTCCTATCTCGGAATGCCGTGTGGACTAGTCAGACCCTCCTTGCTGGGGAGGAAGGTCTGGCAAAGTGAGACTACTTGAAGCCTGACAAGATGGATTTTCATGTGAAATGTGATAATGTGATTCTCAAAGTTGTGATATCGTGAGAATCCAGAGGTTGTGCGAGGTTCGACAAAATTGGGGGAAAAGTTGCCAAAAAGTGAGTGCTTTTGTCCGTACCCTCTTCAACACAACTTGCAAACCATGTCATTCTAGAGACTTAAATAAGCCTAGAGACAATGCCCAGGGGAAGGGTGGTAATAACCAGAAGGTGTTTTTCATGAACCCATCAGTTAGCTGTGGTCACAGGACCTATAGGAGACCAGGTATTGCAAATCATTTACCTCTATGTTTCCCCAGAGCTTATTCCCCAGGATTGTAAAAAAGGCCTCTGAAACAGCATTTGCACCACAGCACACTAAAACTCTTCTGAAACCTATGCTGAATGGAATTTATGGGGGCCGATAACTCTGCAAGGCAGGGGGGCCCCTCTGAGACACATTACTTTCTTTAAGGTATCTCCACTAATTTATGTTTTCATACTGTCCCGTCTCCCGAGATTCTTTACCATCATGAATTTCTACCTTCTTCTTTCTTTTCACTTTTTGATTTCTCATTTTTTCCCATCCCACCAAGACAGACCTGCTGCGTTATCCACTCAGTGATTCTCATGAATCCTTTTGTTGCTACTTTATTTTCTAGCCTTGGCTTATTTGTTTCTTTGCATTCTTCCTTCCTGGCTTCTTTCTTGGTTTCCTTCCTGCTTTTTGCTCATTTACTTCTTGGCTGTTTTCTGATGTTTTACTGTAAAAATAAATGAACTCTCAAACCCCTTCCAAGGTCCTTCCCTGCAGCCTTTGGACAGGTTACAGTACCTGCTGCCACTCTTAGACACACATCCAACCATTTTAATGTTCCAACTCTTCAGCCCCTTCTTCTTCAAATACAAGATATGACCAATACCCAACATTATCCATCATCACATTTAAAAAAATAACTTAGTAGTTCAAAGGTCAGAGGGCATTTTAAATGGACATTTTGAGATGTTAAATCTTAACCTCGACCCTGTTGGCTAGTTTACAGTCCACATTTCCGGAAGCACTGTTGGACATTTGTCAGTTGTTGCTCTTGAAAAACGTAAACATTTCTCTCTTTTGTTTATGTCCCTTTGTTTTCTTTTCTACCTGTCTATCCATCCATTGTTCCTTCCTTTTTTCTGTCCTCTCTTTAGATGCTCTGTGGCTCCACCGATGAAACTCATGAACTGTAAAACAAAGTTGAGTTCCCCTTTTACATACTTACACTTTCTACTTTCACTCTTATCAGTGCTGCCAGGATATAGGGGAGAATGGATGGATGGATGGATGGATGGATGGATGGATGGATGGAAGTAGCTCCGTGTCTTTTGTTCACATGGGGAGGGACCCAAGTGGATCAATGAGTGCAAAGTGTCTCGTTTGAGATATTGATTGGTGGCATGCATGCACGCACACACACACACACACTCACACATACACACTAGATAGGTAGACTGTCAAAACTGCAGGAGGTCGATGATGTTTTGTTTTTGGAATACTTATGTACTTATTTACAGGTGTGTTTGTCACTGAGTTCCCATGCTTTACAGTAGAATTGATGCTCCTATTGAGTTAAAGTGCATCCTGGTTCTAGCAAGCTCTTGAATAGCATTCTCCTCGCTCTTTTCAATCTATCTCACTCATTTCTGGGAATTACTCTCTCCATCTCCTTGTGTCACATTCTCCTCTCTGATTGCACCCATTCACAGTGGAAAAATAGATCTTTATTTGTATTTGCTTCTGTAGTAACTATGTCTCTCTCTCTCTCTCCCTTCCCACTGCTTCCTTCCTATTTTTCCTCATCTCCATCCTTATGTCGTGGTTGAATGGGTGATGGAGAAAACCGAAATCAAATGTCTAGCTCCCTCTCTGTCTCTTCCTCTCAGTCTTTTACATCTCGCTGACTGTCTTTTTTGATTGTCCTGACACTACTGTGAAGTTGGAGAGGTGGATGGGAGAAGGAGAAGGCAAAGAAAGGAAATGAAGGGAATAAATGGAAATGGTAGGAAAGGAATGAACTTTAGAATAAAAACCCCAAAAAGGAAGGAATTCAAAGAGAGAGACAAATGGTAGGAAAAGAAAGAGAGGAAAGACAGGCAGGGAAGGAAATTAAAGGAAAGGAATGGCCTTTCACACAAAAAACGAGAAGATAAAGATTCACAGGAAGGAAAAGGCTCAGAAAGAAATCAAAAGGAAGAGGACGAATGGGAAGAGAGACACAAACAACAAGGCAGGAAATGGTGAAAGGCAAAGAAAAAGATTGGAATGGAAATGAAAGAAGAAAAGAACAGAAATGAAGAAAGGTAAGCAAAGGAAAAAACAGCCCATCCTCATCCAGAAAATGACCATGTGGGTCGTTTACGCAAGCAGCTCACAACTGCCGACTTTTACGTTTCTTGTTAGGGGGCGATCTCTCGTGGCTGTAGTAATTATCGCGACCATGCTGGATGGGTCAAACATATTAAAGAAACTTCCGCACGCTGTCTAACTTTCAAAAAATATTAAAAGTTTAACAGTAGCCAATGTTTCGTTACTAGACCAATCTTCAGGCAAATGGTCTTAAATCCTGAGAAGCCCTCTTTTATAGTTTTTTTGTGCACCAATCAACAACTTCCACATTAATACATACAACTACAGGCATTAATACATAACATTAATTCACGTATCTTTACTACAGATAGAACTAAACATTAAATACAGCTCCCTCTATAGTAACCATTATAATAAACATATATCATGCCAGAGCAATCCACAGTTGATGGATGTGGATTTTGGTAAAATGAATGCACATAAAAAAGGATATAGAGAATATATAGACAGACAAGTTTCCAAACCTGCTGGTACCCTATCCATCAATACATTAATGGTAAAGTAAGGAAATTTGTGTTTGGTCGATTATTTCTCTGTAGTGACAATACTTTATGGCAATCAATCTTACATTGTTGGAAAGCCTGTTTCCCTTTCAAATGGGGCCACATTTGTAAGGCACATGCATTTGTGGGGATGAGCAGCAGAGCGGAGTATGTGGGTTGCACCCATGAAAAAATGCCAAATTGTCTCTGTCAATGCCAAACAGCTTATCTTTGCTGTTGCTATTGACTCTTGTTTTGAGCTTCTGGTACCCCCAAGTACTGACAATCAGGTGCCTGATTCTGCAACCAGTGGCAATCCCATATCTCCACAGTCTGGGACCAAACTCTATCCTCCAAGATGACAACGCTCACACCCTCAGGGCGGGGTTTATCAGAGACTACCTACAGAACGTGGTAGTGGAGAGGATGGAATGGCCTGCCAGCGGGCCTGAACTCAACCCCACTGAACACTTGTGGGATCAGCTTGGGCGTGCAGTTTGGGCCAGAGTGACCAACACAACCACGTTGGCTGACTTTCGACAAATGCTGGTTGAAGAATGGGATGCCATGACCAGGCTGGTGACCAGCATGACGAAGAGGTGCCAGGCTGTTGTGGCTGTGTAAGGATCTTCCACACGCTACTGAGGCGCTTGTTTGTGAAATTAAGAAATTGTTAAATTGCCAATGTGTCTTGTTTCTTCAAACTTCAATCATCCAATCCACCAAACACCAAATGAGTCAATGGCAGAATAAGCTGTTTGGCATTGGAAGAGAAGATTTGGCACATACTCAGCGCTGCTGCTCATCCCACAAATGCATGTTCCTTACAAATGTGGTCCCATTTCAAAGGGAACTTAACAGGCTTTCCTACAATATTAGGTCTATTGCCTAAAAGCATTGGTAACACAGAGAAATAATTTATCAAATACAAAGGTCCTTACTTTTTGTGCTGAGGTAAATAAATGTAATCAAGAGAGAGTTTTTTGCAGATAAGCAAATGTTTATTGTACTTAAGCATAACAAAATGTACAGTATTACTTCAGGTGACGATGGCTGGCGGTGGGAGATGGGGGGGGTTGCCCACTTTGCCTGAGATGACAGCTGACAGCAGCAGGGAGAGAAACAGATTTAAAGCAGGGTTGTGACGCTGTGATTGGCCCATCAAATTCCTGGACAGTTCAGTTGATGAACAGGAAGGTGAGTCCATTTAGGAAGAGAGCAATGATTAAGGGTTAGGTCTTCCTGAAAGAATTTACGCTGAGCTAAACTAGAGGAACAAATATATAATAACAATAAACACAACAATAGTCCACACTTCATTCTTTATATTACTTTTGTGTTAAATTACACTTAAATGTATATGGAAACAGACATAGTCAACATCATAAATATCTGCAGCTACGCTGAAAGATGACGTAGTATTTAGGGCGACCACGGTAGCGAGTAGTATAAAAGGCCAAAATTCCGTGTAAGGAGGTTCGTTGGGGGGTGGACGGGTCAGACAACACAGGGGACTTTCACCCCAGAGGACGGGGTTTGGGTCCCGCTTGTCATTTTTACTAAACCCACCTGTCCCGTTCTTCTTTTCCTAAAACCAACTGTCCCGTTCTTTTCACTTCATCACAAAAATATACTTTTTTTAAGCCCATACACAATCTTTTACTTAAAGGTCCAATGGCATCACAATTTCACTCTGAGGTTTTTTAACATTAATATGAGTTCCCCCAGCCTGCCTATGGTCCCCCAGTGGCTAGATATGGTAATAGGTGTAAACCAAGCCCTGGGTATCTGCCTTTGAGAAAATGAAAGCTCAGATGGGCCAATCTGGAATTTTGCACCTTATGAGGTCACAAGGGGCAAGGTTAGAATTTGGCCCAATCATGAGAGAGAGATATCATGGCTTTCAAATGAGCAAAGTGGCAGTTGGTGAACGCCAGACCCCTAGCCTTCACCTTGCTCCCCCACTTCCTCCTCATAAGCTACAGATTTCAAAATTGCAAAGACCAAGGAAAGCTCATTGTGGGACTGGCTCTAGTGGCTGTAATTCTGCACCCAGGCTGAACTTTGGGAAAGAGACTTCAGATACAGTATTAGGGGACCACTAAGGTCTGTATAAAAGAGACTTCAGACATGGTATTAGGGACCACTAAGGTCTATATAAAAGCGTCCAAAAAGCACCATGTCATGGGAGCCTTTACCTAACGGCATCACCCTGCCAAGCGTGTTTAGACATGTTGCTAAAGGAGACTTTTAGCGTCAATAACAACGCCAAGGCACCTGACCAAGCGTCTGTACTATACGTTATGGGCGTGAGAATGTGTTGACACAGCTGCCTCACAGTTGTAGATATACAAAGCATTTTTCTGTATTGGATGGGTAAAAAAAACAACACAGCACTTTCAGTCAGAAGAATGGGGTGTGTGTTACCAAAAATCAAATGTCATTTTAAAACATACCAAAGTTTTACAAACGTTAGCATGTGAAGCAGTAAAGTCTGCGATGTCACGTTGCAGCCTCCTTTTAGTAGTTTTATGGGACATATTTAAAGCCGACCATTTTTTCCCCTATTATTTAAGCTATTTTTGTTGCCTATACTTAAACTGCACCCTTCTCGTTAAATAGGAACGTTCCCATTACTACGGTAACAACAGCCATATGTCTTGTTTTGGGAGTCTATGATGTTTAGGTATGAGGATGTGTTGGAATAAAGGAAAAGAAAAGTTTAAAGGAAAGGATAATTAAGAACAAAGTAGAAAAAGTTGAAAGAAAAGACTTTTTTGAAGGAAACTATTTTAACAGAATAAGGAGAAATGAAAGGGAAGGAAATGAAGTCAGAAGATGTACGGGAGAGCAAAAGGAAAAGAAAGTAAAGAAAGCACACAGTCTAGTAATTTGTGCCCTCCTCTAAACGCTTAATCTGGTTGCCGCGTCTTAAAACACCTAAACAGTTTTACTACAGATGATAAAATAAGCTTCTGAAATTGCAGAGAGTTAGCAGATAAAGACATGCATATCCGGTGGTTTGGAACAGTACAAACAATCAATACAAGCTGGAAGGGAAACCAGATTAGAGAGGCAAAGAAAAGAATTACACTTTATTATTTTAGGGTCAGTGAGAAAAGCACTCTTCTGTATTTCTTAGCTATTACAGGCATACTTCGGGTATCAGTGCGAAAGAGCTCTAGTTTGTCAAATATTTCTAATCTTCCTTCGTGTATTTTTTTCAATATTTTTGTGCACACAGATTTTGTTCATTTTGCGTGCTTAGGATTGGTGTCTTTATTCCCAAATAAAGTAGTTACTCATATTTGTAGTATAGTTTGAAGATTTATATTGCTTGGCATTCTATGGAGTGAAAATGAAGAATTTTCCTATACTGGGAAACATGTTTCCTGTGCATGTGACCATACAACTTTGAAATTGAAATGTGTATGTGACTGTGGATTATTTATTATTTAGTTACTCTGTGTGTGTGTGTGTGTGTGTGTGTGTGTGTGTGTGAGGTAACAAGACTTATAAGCCGATAAAGCAGGTACAAAGCTTTTATCAAGCATAGGAAGTATAGAAAAAAGCTCTACACTTGAATGTCAGGCTTTGTGCCTCACACACACACGCACACACACACACACACACACACACACACACACACACACACACACACACTAAGAACTGTCATCCCATTTGCATTATGTAATTTACACCTTAATGGCATTACAGTATTCAGTCTTTGAGAGCAGTACAGGCCCTGAGTCCAAAGGTTTAAGGCTGTCTTGGTGTAGGAGAAGTGCTTCAGGGATTAAAATGAAATTTGAGCCAAGAGGACCTCGTCTCAGCAGCAATAATGTTTTCATTGTTTGTAAGCTGTTTGCTTATATTTGACTGGCCAACATATGGTGTTTTTGCGTTACATGGTACCTGCTTGACTTTCCTCAACTCGAAAGGAAACTTCCGTTGCAGATTTAGGCGAGCGTGGTTGGTCGTCACAGCGACGGCACAGGAAACTGTTTCTTGATGCTTGGCTGCAATATTTGGAGTTTTGCGTCAGGCGTGATTGCTTTCTATTTCTCCCCATTTACTCATTCAGTCGTTGAAACTAGGGATGGAAGTTATGTGTGAAAACAACAATGTATATTTCTGTTTCTGTGACTGTGGCTACATAATAATGCATCTGAAAATATGTGTGTGTGTGTGTGTGTGTGTGTGTGTGTGTGTGTGTGTGTGTGTCACTCAGAGGGAAGTGCGGTTCTGGTTCGCTACAGGAGGCGCAGGATTCTGTCTGAGCCGGCAGCTGGCGGAGAAGATGGCTCCATGGGCCAGGTATTTAGAAACTGATGCTCTCTGCACGTGTGTGTGTACATTGTCTCTATTTGGACCAGATGTACGGATCAGTCAAAATCAAGAGTCTACACTATTAAAGAAAAACAAGTGTATGCATTTTCTTCATTTGATAGATTTAGATTCTATCATTTCCCTCAAGCCAGTTTTTTCAGAAATTATTTTAGTGATCATTTTAATGTGTTTTCTCTTATTAGTCCATTAAATGCATGACTAATTTACTTCAAGATGACAATGGAAATAAAATGGAATGCCCTCCTTTGTATTTATGCTTGTCAAAGTTAGGGTTATTTGGTAATGATGTTGAGACTTCTTTTTGTTTTAGACGTGAGCGCCTTTAAGAGACTAAAAAACACAGCAGACATGCAATGCGTAATGTGTTTTGAACCCTTTTGCAGGTTTTCTGTTGTCAAAGTCACAGTTTCCTGCAAACACTTTAACCCAACTGCATTACCGAGCATATCTTTGACCAAAATAAAGTAAAGCATGACTAAAGTAACTTTCAGGTCTCTGCAAGTTTGTATTTATCCTGCTCTCAAAGAGCTGAGACTAATGGCCGCCCAGGGCCAGAAGGTAGGGAATCAATCTAAGAATTTACGGTGGTCTTTGGAAAAGGTCAGCAGTAAAGTACATGCAATATAATTAATGGGCCAAAACATGCAAGATCTGCAACAACTTCCTTTTAGGTTTAAAGTTAGGCAGTTTAAGAGTTTTTTATTTTATTTTATCGCTTTTATTTAGGAAAATGTCTGCTGCCCCCATAACCAGAAAAATCAGTGGTGAAAGAAGTTTCTGAAATATGGCTTATCTTGTTCTCCCCTGGCTGTAGATAGGTGGGCAAATGCAATTTTTGTCTCAGTACATGCATTGTTTTAGTCCTTTGGCTTCCACCCAATAATAAGTCAATATCTGCCTAGGTAATCGTCTAGTCTGCATTGCTGTTTGGCCACAAGAAGCAATTAGGTTGTTTTATTTGTTGCCTCACTTTTACTCACAACATGCTAACTGGCAACATTCCCTATGCTAAGCTAACTAGTGGCGGCAATGCCTTTGTTGCACCAAACTAAAACAATGCATGCACTGAGACAAAAAATGTGTTGGCTGACCGATCTACAGCTAGATCTACAGCTAGGGGAGACCGTGATAAGCCCTATTTCAACAAACGATGGCGTATTCCTTTAAATAAAAGTATGTAAGTATCATCCGGAAAATGTACTACAAAGTTAAAGTATAAAATGCAAAAAAATCCTTACATTTTATAAACTGTAAACAACCTAAACAGTTCTGTGTTTAACCCTCTTGTTGTCCTCGGGTCTAATTTGACCCATTTTCAAAAAGTTTCTATATCAGAAAATTTGGTTTTCTTTCAACCAAAAGTAACGTGGATGGCTCCATATGGCTCCATGTGAAATATATGATCAGTTCCCAACACAGAGGCCTTTATTTGATAGGACAGCTTGGACATGAAAGGGGAGAGAGAGGGGGAATGACATGCAGCAAAGGGCCGCAGGTCGGATTTTAACCTGTAGCCGCTGCGGCGTGCACAGGGCCTCTGTACATGGGGCACACGCTCTACCAGGTGAGCTACTGAGTACTTAGTTAGATGCCACTTCTGAGAAAAATCATATGTGAAGGCACCATATGTGAAAATACAAAAAAAATGTGTTTAGTTATCCATATTTTGTGAAACTTCATCAATTTATATTTGTGTGGGCGTTTGTATGTGTGTACTCTAGTGGCTCAAGGTTCGAGCAGACTTCGGCTACCATCCGTCTCCCTGACGACTGTACGGTGGGCTTCATCGTGGAGAAGAGGCTGGGCATCTCCATGGTCCACTGTCCTTTATTCCACTCCCACCTGGAAAACCTGCTGCTCATCAGCCACAGAAGCATTCCACACCAGGTACACCCCCCCCCCCCAACACACACACACACACACACACACACACACAATACTTCTAACAGCTGTGTGTGTGTTTTTTCTTCACTGCAGGTGACTCTGAGCTATGGGATGTTTGAGAACAAGATGAACAGCATTGAGGTAAAAGGACGCTTCTCTAAGGAGGAAGACCCATCCAGGTTTGTCTGTCACTTTATAAACCAATGACTCAGTATATATAAGCAACACATACTGTATTCCCACAGAGATTTACAAAAATTATTTTGTAACATCATTTTCCTCATACTGTCTGTCTGAATATACCTATTCACCCTCTGCCTGAAACGCTCCGTTTTAGTGCCTGTCTCTTTAAGCCCCCACCTCCCGAAAAAGCCCAGTCTGTTCTGATTGGTCAGCATTGTCATGTCATCCTCATCTGCGCTCGGGACATCATCATTCCAGCCGGGGAATGACTGTAATGACACTCTAATGGCACTTTCTACATATATATTGTACAGTTGTGACATCACAACTGAAAAAAAAAACGTTTAAAAAAACTGGCCCATGACAACTCGTTTAAAGACACAGTTTCAATTGCATTGCTGTTGAACTGTGCTATACAGATAAAGTTGCCTTGCCTTATATCCACTGTGTGCATTTCTGATGATTGACCGCTTTGATGCTTTTACAGTATTTATATTAAAGCACCTCGACTTGCTTTATAATAAAAAAAGATATGGACGTCTTATTCCTTATTTGATTTTTTTTACATGAGCCCTTTAAAACTCCAAAAATCAAATGTAAAGCACAAGTGCTATTATTAATTAATATTTAAGGCTGATTTCCCTGTGCATTACATCAATACTTCATCATCATGGCAAGATGCTTGTTAACTACAAGCTACTTTGCTTTTAGAAATCCCCAGCACTCTGTTTTGCTGGTGAGAGGATCCGACCTGGAGACGTGACACCCCTGTTGCTCCAGTTCATCATGTTCTCAGTACCAGTCAGAGATAAAAGCAATTTGATGTAACACAACAGATGTGTTTGTCTTTCCCAGTCCTCGCCTCCGCAAGCTGTAAGAACACATCACCACAAGCACTCCGCAGTGAGCTCTTTCTTTTTGTTTCCTTTCACGGGTGTCACACAGAGTTACACTTAACATCACTGCAGAGCGAGGGCGGGTCAAATGTTTGACTGCCAGTACAAAAATAAGTTGGCTGGGTTTCTAAACAGAACTTTTTCTTCATATCTTATAATATTTTTTTTGAAGTATCAGTGTTGTCATCAAGACAACCTTAACCCAAGACCAAGTCATTACCAAGACCAGAGTGTATTCTGCATTTACTTTCTCTGGAGTGTAAAGGGGGCAGGGAGAGGGGGGGTTTATGGTAACAACATTTTAAATTAGATATGCGTCAAGTTATTGGTTGCATTTGTAAGTTTGAACCCATATGCCTAAATCAAACAATGGCGGCAGGCAACTTAAATATATCCCTGCAGTTGTGGTCTTGACCAATTTTGAAATAAAATCCTGAGTCCTCCTTATCCAAGGCCGAGTAAAAATGCGGTTGATTCCGAGACAAACCTTCAAACATTTGTCTTAAGGCCAAATTTGAAAAAGGAGCTTTTTGCCTGGAGTGTCTCCCCTTAAAGATTCTCTGTGTAAATGTTATAGTTCTATTTCAAAATCTGCATTAGCCTTCACAAACTTGTCCTTTTTATGAATATTTACCACCACCATTCAAGTATTCCTATTGGCTTGAACTGGGGTCAGAAGCGTAACTATCGGTGCTCACGGTAAGCGGTGCTCACGTGCCCGGACCAATCAGAGGCCCGAGTGACTGGAAGACATGATTGACAGCCGGGGCCACCTATTGCATTTTCATTCCTCGCGACAATCCCAGCAGTCCCAGGTGCAATCTGAGAGCCACTGACCAAGCGGGAGTGAGAACGGATCAAATTCATTTTCTTGTTTCAGAGAACGTTCTCTTGATACATCCATGGACTAGACGCGTGTGTGACTCGAACATCTCACATTTACCAACAAAACTTACAGCCAAAGTTCGTCCCGCCAACCTGAATACATGTCAGGTTGGCCAAAATGAAGGCCACCAGCCCCTTCAACGGACGCAACACGGAACACACCTAAGGGACTCGAGTCACCGCCCTCGGCCGATTATCGGGTCGGTGTGTCAGGGCCAACGGCGCCTCTGCAAAATAGTCTCGGGATGGAACTTGTATTTGGTGCAACGTGTACATTCGAAAGTAGTTTTAGTCATGCGACAGACTACTCTTACATTACACACTCACATTACTAAGAACATAGAACAGAGAATGTGAAGATGATAGATTATAATTACAGTAAATATTCAATAATCAAATCATTTTGTAAAATTATGGCACATGCGTGACGTGCGGGTGTGCAACAGCATGAGTGGATGACACTGGTTTGTGTTCTTAACACTGAGTGAGTTAAGCAACTACAGCACAATGAAATATATACAGTATACACATAAGCAGCCTACCTTGTATACAGTACATGGGAGTAGGTATTAAAAACATATGCAAACAAATATATGAACAATTAAACGGCATACAACATCAACAGTGATGAAGCTTTTAAAATCAAATGTGCTATTAATCACCTTTGTCCTCTACAGGTTTAGGACTGTCCACTGCATGCTGTATCCTTTCACCAGCTGGTGTCCTTGAACACTTTATGGGAAAACAACACCTTCCAAACACACATGGGATAAGACTGGTAATCCTGCTGGATCAAGTACTTTTCCTGGGTATTGTCTAAATGCAGTGAAAACCGATGGATTTAATTTGATGGAACAATTTGCAGACACCAGAACTGGCTAATCACAAAGCAGGAGTGAAGTCTCGGAGGACAGACCACTCGACAGGTTTCCCTGTATACCTGCTTCTAAAACAGATCAAGATGGAACCTCGTGGATTTAAAAAAAGAGGATATTAACAGGATCCTAAGTACAAACTGACAAAGGTTTTTTCTTCTTCACCTGTGTGCTACACACACATGGTTTCATGGGACTTTTTGCATTTTCAAAGACAAAAACAGAACATCAACACAAAAAAGAATACACCATCATAAGATGGAAAAAAGGGATGAATACATTTTTGACTAATACATTAGGATAATACAGATATGTACAAAGTACAATATATAAAGCAAATATAAGTACAAGTTTGCAAGTTTCAAACCAGATTTCTAATGTGCCCAAAGCACACGTGATTAGATTTTAAGAAAGTGCTGTTATTTGTTCCAGGAGTCAGGAGCACTAAAGTTAAAAGCAGTTTTTATCCCAGTTTAGAGAGAGCTTGTGGACCTTGAAGAAAACATGGGACATATCAGTGGCATTATAACACAAGTAAATAAAGTTATACTTATTTGTGAGATCACAAAACCTGTAAACCTGTTCATCACCATGGCGAGAAAAACTACCTAGCTCACATTTGCAGGCAAAATCTCATCGAGCTTGACAGATCCGTTCCGGTGCGGGACTACAAATCTCACAAAGACATGCTGACAATCAAATGTTGGTGTTGGAATAGGAGGCAGAGGCCATGTGCAGAGAGATGACACTGCGCTGCCAGCGGGGACGCAGGTATCGCTCGTTTGCTGTGAATGGAGATGTGATGAATACAGATTTGCTGCTGAAAGCGACTGGGGGCTGGCCTCGTATGTGAATGGGTGGAAAGTGGTTGAGAATGTGCAGGAACGACTGTGTGGCCGTGACACATCTCCACCATGGCAATACTGAGACCCATCATGAAGATTAACATTAGAGTGCTTGAATAAGCCGCCAAATCAATTTTCTGTAGTGGTTACAGAATGGACAGTTATGTTTTCACACTTTTCAAAGAGGAGAGTAACCTGACAGTGTTAAAGATGTGTGACCGAGGTGTTGCACATGCTGGAAAAAATGTTTGGAGGATGTGTTTCCATAGTTCCAGTGTCATGGATAAATTCTTAAATGATACAAAAAGACTTGAAAAAAGAGATATCTGTGCAAAATGTCATGCCAGTCCAATGTTCAATTCCAAAAAAAATGATATACAAAAAGATTTATTCATGTTTATTCCAACCCTCTGATGCAGCCCGTTCTCACTGCTAACTCGTCAAGTCGTGACACTTGGGCAGTGAATCTCGGTGTCAGATGTGACGCACAAATCCCCCTTCTGTATGGAATGCACCGGCATAGCAGCTTGACCGCGGTGCTGTAAGATGACGTAGTATTAAGAACAACAACGGTAGCGAGTAGTATGAAAGACCATAATGTCACGTAGGGAGGTTGAGGTCTTTCCGGGCCTTTCTGTGTGGAGTTTGTATGTTCTCCCTGTGTTTGCGTGGGTTTCCTCCGGTGCCCCTGTGTCTGCCCACCATAAAGACATGCATGCTAAGTAGGATTACAGTTGAAAAATAGCCAATTGGCTAACACTGGCGCATTTATAGAAATGTTGATTAATGTGCATTGTCCTAATAAAATACATAAATAAATAAAGAATGAGTCAAATAACACTTTCACCAAGGAGGCCGGGGTTTGTGTCCTCTTCTCGTCCCGTGTGTCACTGAAACATACATTTCGTAACCCCACCTATGATGTCATAACTGTCCCGTTCTTGTGCCGCATGTCCCAATCAAGCGTGTGGCGTCCGGCGGTGCTTAGGAACAGACACAAAAATATCTCTTAATTTAAGGATTTAATAAGGTAGTGTCTCCAAACTTACTTAAGTCAACTATAACTTGTATCCTCTTAGTTGTACTACAGCACTTACTGTTAAAACCTGAGCTTGATCCCAGAAGTTTGAATCTGTGAATATCTTTCCCACTTTGCTCACGTTTATAAAACCGTGAGCATGGATTACTATGAATCGGTGTGTTTAGTTTAGGGGGGCTCCATAAAATGTGCAACTCACATGTGTTAAATTGTTTTTGTAAAAATATAGCTGGAGGTAACATGTCTGAAGGTTGTTTATAGTTTTTTTTAATAACGTTTGAGCTCTACAAAAACTAATCTTGTGGAAGCAATTCACCTCTTATGGAACACTTCAACTTTAGGTGAGGCGTTGTTTCTAATTGATCTGATTACAATCACTTTAGTCGATACACTTGAATAGCAATTAAATCTGTGTATGTGGAATGGGATTAGATGAGTGTTAACACAATTACAACTCCCAGTAATGAGCAGGGAACCCTTATGTGCACCCTTGTGGTTTAGTTCTCCACATCCTCTTGGAAAAAAGACAAGTTGCTTGAAAAAACAATACAATCAATTCCAAATGATCAATTTATCATGGTCTTTAAAGCATCTTACACGTCTTAAAATTAAAACTACGAGCCTCCAGCATTTTTTTTTATATGGCTGGTTGACTTTTTAAAGTCTGATAAAATTATGTTGGCTGTGGGAAGAATGGTAGCTAATCATTTTTTGGCCTCTTATCTTGACATCAGAAGTTAATTAGCTCATTATTTTGAGACAAACCATTTTCCTCTGATCAGCACTTAATTAAATTATTTTCCTGAGATAACAGATTGTTTTGTTTGTACACTTTGTTTGACTGTTTTGTGCATTTCATTTGTCTGTAATATGATGTGCCAACTTAATATTTGTTGTTGTTTGGCACTTGAAATATATAAGAAGAGAGGTGGAAAATGTGTTGCAGCTGGAAATCAGGCTGTTACCAACTCTTCAAAAGAAGGTTGTACCTTGAGCTCAAAATTTTTGTTGGAATGAAACAATTATGGATGCTTCTTTCACTGCATTTAATTTAAAAAATGACCACAATATGTCATCAGATGTTAACAAATCAGGCTAATTGACAACAATGCTAAGGCCAGTATGTTTGTTCTCGGAAATGTCCATTCTAAGACAGTTTTTATCATGGCCTGTGTGCTGTTGTCAACTGCTACTTTTGACAGCAATTTTGTAATACGGTGTTCAGTCAAGCTGTATAACGGGGACTGGAAAGCAGTAGTAGGTGACTTTGGCCTGGGTCCACACAACTGCGAGGTCGGGGTCTTGTTAGCGGCCGTAGCAGTGATGGTAAGCCGAGAAAGGGTGTCAGTCAGTTGGGCACAAAGGTTGCAGTCTTTTAAGCGGTCATTAATGTCACATTTAGCCGATAAAAGGCTCCGCGAGATCTCCGTGCCCATAGCAGCATCTAGCAACACGGCTGTGCCTTGCGAGACTAGCATCTAGCTAGCTTTAGTTCGCTTTAGCGTTCGCAACCTGGCAACTCCCGTGAACTTCGAGTCAGGGGAGGAGGGGCCGGGGGAGACGACTCGCCTCAGTAGTTTGAATTTGAACTGCAGTAACCATCCTAAATGCTAGACTTTTGTCTGAAAAGCTAACATAATGACAAAAACAGTAAATGGCCGACATAGGCTAAAAGAGTTCTCAGCACTACGCTTATCTGTTTACAGCAACTATGGTAACATCTAAAAATGTACCTGGTCTTGATTTATGGATATTAATCTAGCAAAAAGGTACAGTCTTCCAAATTACACCTTTTAATGACATGAAGAACCTTTTGTTGTACACTGCATGTGTACATCTTGCATATTCATGTACAAAGGCAGGGAGCTTGCCTTATCCAGGTGTGTGGAAATTATATTCATACAATCTCCTCCCCTGTGTTGGTCTCTGTCCGTTTTTCAGTAGATTTATGACCTCCGCTGTCCATAACCGGGACTAACTGTGGTAGCAGAAGACCCTGGTCAATTGGAGGCAGAGTGTTACAGCTGTCAGAGGAACACTCTCTCTCATCTCCTCTGTCCATCACATTAAATCGACAGAGCCTTGTAAAGGACTGCCGGGCACTAAGAGTGCACAGGAGTTATAAAACGATGGCTGCAAGGAGAGCTAAAGGAATGAGAGGCAGGTAGGTTTCTGTCCAGAATGAAGAACAAATTGTATACAATGCAGAAACTTCTAGGGCTGGGCATATGGAGAAAATCAAATATCCCAAAATTTGTGACCAAATAGCTTGATATCGATACTTCAACGATATTGTAGCGTTGACCATTGGTGCTTTCACAGAATAATTACACAATGAGATTTTTGATAAATAATCATCAGCAATGTGGATATGATGGTGTGATAAGTGGGTAGAGGCAAACAATAGAACAGTTACAACAGTCTGGTAAGTTCAGAAAATGACATCACTTTACTGTGACGCAGCCTTTGAAACCAGGAAAAGACAACACATGTGTCATATTACGATATTAAAAAAAAATCAAATCTAGTCTCATATCACAATATCACATTATAATATTGATCTAGAAACTTCCCATTAATTCAAGCAATAAGATTGACTGACTGATTTTATTTTACTGGAGTACTTGTTAAAGAATTATCCCATGATTTAACAGAAAGGTGAATGGGTCAGTTTATCTTAGAGATGTTCGGATACCATTTCTTCCTTCCCTGAGACCATAGACCTGTGTGTGGTATTGGAGAAAATCTTAATTTACTGTAATTTCTTGACAAGAAAACTGAAAACAAAACTTCCATAAGCATCAAATATTTAAAGATTCTTTCAGAAAGATGCGCTTCCTCTGCCCTGCTGTTTTATTCAGTTGGTCAGTTCTGCGTGATTGACAGGAATGTCCAATAAGAGCAATATTTCAAATATATAATTTGCATGTGTGCTGTATCTGCCTTTCCACTGCCTGCACTTCTGTCTCTGCCTATCTAATTTCTCTTCTATTTGTTTCCATCTTTTGTTTTCAACCTCAGATGTTTTATTACTCACCATTGCTGCATCTTTCTCTCCATATCTCTGCTTTAGTAGTTCTCCTCTCCTGCATGTGCTAAACTGAATATAAGGATGTCAGGCATAGCAGGTGACTGGGCTGCCAGCCATGTTTTCTTGTGTGTGTGTGTGTGTGTGTGTGTGTGTGTGTGTGTGTGTGTGTGTGTGTGTGTGTGTGTGTGTGTGTGTGTGTGCGTGTGTGTGTGAAAGGGCAGATGTGTAGATGTAGGAAGAGAAGTGAAAACGTGTTTACTGCTGCACTCACGTTGTCACTTTCCAACTGGTAACATCTTCAGGCCTACATGTTATCAATTTAATTAAATAAAACAATGACCAAAGTAACGGCTTATAGACACAGCAAAAGTCGACCCAGTTTGATAATGGTAGTTCTTGTCAACCCCGTGAGGAAACACACGTTATAATGCTCCCCTAGCTGCTAGCTTGGCACGTCTTCAAACTCTCCTTCTGATTGGCTAGCAGTGCTTACCGAGCTTCTGCGCATGTGCGACTCCCAACAAAGATGGAATAGAAGTGAGATACCTCACTTGGTTGCTGAAAACTGAGAGCTCAACACACAAGGTGAAAAGAGGAGCTGCAGCAATGTGTAGAACAAGATAGTTTTTTTATAAAACAAAATTAAACCATGTAAACCTATTCTGATATAATCCCCAAATGCAATCATTAACCTGAAAATGGATACAATATGAGCACTTTAAAAATACTGTCTTCGTGATCCAATGTGATTTTTGGAATCTGTCAAGATTTGAACTCTCCTGTAGTCTGGGCCATGAGTTAAGACTGTTGCTACGTAAACTTAGCCTAATTAGCTAATAACACCTAGTTCAGTTTTTGAAGTAGTTAGTTTTTAATTTTACCCCTAGTTTTGTAATGCGCGATTACGTGTCATGTCGATGCAACAACAGTGGTGTTGTCATTACTCAGAATTCCTCATGGGGGTTGACAGAAACTATGCACAATAGCTTTGACCGGCTAAAGGTCCGCCACATCGGCAAGATATTTGAAACGACACATCAAGTTGAAGCATTCGACCAATCTCAAAGCAGCATATTTGTGAACCAATTCTCTTTTTGGGGATTGTGAACTATGAACGCAAACTAGTTCATTTAAATCTGTGTAAACCAACTAAACATTGAGCTTGTTTTTGTTAGGTCTAAACTTGCAGAACACTGTCTATTTGGGAGATTTAAAAGTAAAAGAGTTTTCTGTTCAAGCAGGGTTGTTATTCTGTGTAACAAACCATCTGGCGTGTCAGGTTAGGTTCATGGCAGCATTGACGAATTGGATCTAATAGGTCAACAGCATAAACAACCCCCCGCTCGCAACTCACTTTCTGCACTTAGACATTGCCGACAGTTGCCTTGTTGGCTTTTGCTACAGGTCAGCCCTTGCTTAAGTCAACAATCTGCCTACATAAGAAAGTTGGAGACTGTAAAATCATACTGACCACATTATTAAACCATGCCTTTGGTAAACACTTCCAAATACACTTGGAATTTTAGAAAAGTGTAAAAAGGTTTAGGGTTAGGGTTACATGGACATGGAAATCTTCTGGTACTACTGAATTGAAAAATAGATGCAGCAGGGAGCAGAAATAGCAGCCTACAGCCACACACCACTCTGCACAATGCAACAAGGACCAAATCAAAACTCAGTTCTGAGTTGGAATGATCAATACATGAAGATGCTGCTTTGGCAAGAACAACAAAGGCAATATGGAGTGATGAAGGAGGAGAGAGATCAAAAGGCAGATATTTGCTTTGTCCCTTCCCTGGATCCTTTGAATTCAACATTTCTAGATCAACTACGCCATAATGGGTCAATGAGGCTTGTCCTATTTGAAAGGATCCAATAAGTGTGGCCAACAAATGCAGCCTTCATTTGCCTTGGACGACACATGCAGTGTTAACTGCTAATTAACAGGAATATTAAGTAAAACCTTGGTGCGGTGCCTTGGCTTGCAAATGGAACAGCATTTGGAGGCTTTTCACAGTGCAATAATTATTGAAAAGAAGGAAAGCAACACCTGTAAGAAGGTTGAAAAAAGAGAAGAAAAAGATTGGGGGGGAGAGGAGGAAGCAGGGAAGTAGGGTTCAGTTGGGAAATGGAGTCCCTGAGACAGATGGCAAGGGGTGCAGGGAGAATTCTCCCACCCATCATGAAAACACCACAAAGCTGGAAACTCCAGGTGTGAACAGCACCAAGCGTACCTCCAGCAGCCACCCAGAGGCTGCCGCCTGCCAACAAACACCCACTAATGAATGGAACAGCTTGAATGAGAGGCACATGAATGTAGATGGGAGCGGTATGGCCTCATCTGCATTACCAAGCGGTCACGGTGAGTTTCTGTGTAATACAGGGATTGGATAGATTCAGAAACTGATCACCAGTGACGGCTTGGAAATGGAAGCAGTGGATATCTAGAGGTTTCTCCAGCGGCTCTGGTGGAAAATGAGGCCAGGGAGGTGAGACAACAAGGTGAAGAGTGACAGAAACCGAGTCATGCAGAAAAATGGGGAAATTAACAAAGGGGTAAAAAAAATCCTGAGGCAGGAAAAGAGCAAAGGGTGGAAAAAGATGAAAACAGGATGTGAGTAAAGAGAAGGGAGTGAAATAAAGTCCATAGCCAAAACAGAAAAATATAAACGTAGAAACATAAAACAAAAAAATTGAATTTCTACCATTCCAGCCCTCCATCCATCTTGTTTGTCCAAATCGGTTTCAAGTACCTTCAATTCCACAGTAGGTCTCTTTCCTAAAATTACTGTTTATATGTCATGCCAATCTGGCCTCTCTTTTCCATAGAAAACAACTGGAGAAGACGAATAAAGCTGTGATTTTGTGTGTGTGTGTACATGTGAGCGTGTGTGTGTGTGTGTGTTTGTGTGTTCATACAGTACAGCATGTGTCCTCTCCTTGCCTCATTTAGCATTGAGAGGCCAGCAGAGTATTCAACAAGCAAGCCAATTTCAGTTTCCATTTCAGCTCAAATTAATCCACGAGCAGAAGAGTCTATACAAAACTCTCCCATTCTGCTGGATTTTTAAGGATTAGTCTCTCCGCTGGTGATTTGCTCCAGCTGCTTCTACCTGAGTGCTCGACCGGGAGAGCTACAGTTACAGCGTAATGCTGGCAACTGCTCTCACTCAACATGAGATGGGAAAACAAGTCTATATATATTTATATGTATTTTCTTTGTTGACTGTTAACCTGTTTTCCACTTACTGTACTGTAACAGATTCCCACTCCCATTGCGTAAAATACGGACGCCTGATCAGGTTGGGTTTAGGAAAAGAAGAACAGAAGGTTGGGTTTAGGAAATGAAGAACGGACGGTTGGGTTTAGGAAAAGAAGAACAAACAGTTGGGTTTGGAAAAAGTAGAACGAACAGTTGGGTTTAGGAAAAGAAGAACAGACTTTTGGTTTTAGGAAATGAAGAATTGGCGGTTGGGTTTAGGAAAAGAACAACGGACGGTTGGGTTTGGGAAAAGAAGAATGTGTGGTTGGGTTTAGTAAAAGAAGAATGGATGGTTGGTTTTAGGAAAAGAACAACGGACGGTTGGGTTTGGGAAAAGAAGAATGGGTGGTTGGGTTTAGGAAAAGAAGAATGGATGGTTGGTTTTAGGAAAAGAAGAATGGACGGTTGGGTTTAGTAAAAAAAGAAGGCGACGGTTGGGTTTGGGAAACGTGACACAATTCAATTCAATTCAATTTTATTTATAGTATCAATTCATAACAAGAGTTATCTCAAGACACTTTACAGATAGACCACACTCCATAATTTACAAGGACCCAACAGTTCTAGTAGTCTCCTCCAGAGCAAGCAACAGTGCAACAGTGGCGAGGAAAAACTTGCTTTAAGGCAGAAACCTCGGACAGACCCAGGCTCATGGTAGGCGGTGTCTGACGACCGGTTGGGGTTAGAATGAAGAGTGTAAATAACAAAAATAGAAAGAAATAGTAGTTGGTAGCAGTTCTTTGTAGTAGTTCATGGCATGGCAGGACGCTGTGCAGCATTACAAGGCACAGCAGGACGTAGCAGGACGTAGCTACACACAGGACACGTACCACGTTCTCCTGGGTGAAAGTCCTGTGTTGTTTGACCCATCCACCCCCCAACCACCCTCGCTATCGTTGACGCTCTCTGTCACGTCATCTTTTAACCCTGTGTAGTTGCTGCTCTCAAAAGGGCGCTTTTTGCATCGCTTCTGACGTCCAACCATCGTCCAAATGTCCATATTATACCAGTTTGGAGTGAAAACGGGTTGTGTTGTAAGCTTTCAACGATTGTTGCCAGTGAAGTTGCCAGCTGTCCCTAATAGTAAACAAATAATGTTAGATAATATTATTCATATTTAATCTCAGCTTTGAAATTATGCCACAAGTTTGACTTAGTGGCAGGTCCACTTCAGTCTTGTTGATATCACCTTAACTGTTTTACATACTGTTTTAGTTTAATTACTGTGTGAACTGTTGTTCAATTGATTTTCTGCAGTAGTAGTCTGTGTCCTCGACGTTAGGAACTTTCACAGTATGTAAGGAAAGCAAGCAAGAGTTCCCATCCCAGACGCTGAGATCAGATCTGGATTTATCTTAGAGGTGAAGCACACACTTCCATGAAGTGAGTTTTCTCTTGCATACCTGGAACAATCATTCCCATCCTATCAAGGTTCTTATGCAATGCAAACGTTGTTCACTACTCCATGAAAAAGGACATACCTGAGATACGAGTTGCCACCCTTAGGAACGGGAGATATGTATAGTCCGCTCAGCTCGTAGAACCCTTCAGCTTAGCTATGAGCCAGAAAGCTAACGCTATGCTAGCATGATCCAAAGTCAATAACATTGTGTACACTTGGCAATCAGTAAAAATAATTTGACAGTATGTTGAACAACAAGACAAGCTAGCTATCCAGCCTTGTCATTGTCCCCAAAACAACAACTTTTACAAACAATTTGATCCGTGATGTGTAACGTTACCATCGGCTGCAGCCAGAATTAGCGACGTGAACCGTGAAGGGGATGTGAGACGTTATTCAGTTCAGAAAAGCAGTACAACTAACTGTTTGCAGCTTGTGTGTTAGTGCCATACTCAGAACCACGCTCAGTATGGTTTCATGGACGCTTATGACAGGATGTTGCCAGGTGCAGTGACTTCCTGAAGTCTTGTTTCTACATTGTAAGGTTGCCAGGGAACCAAAAGAAACTCCAGAAATTCCTGCTATTTTACAGACTGAACAAGTGAGACACCGCTTGTTAATTGGTTAGCTTCAGAGGTGTTGGCATGAGGTGGGGTTCGTTTTATTTGGAAAGAACAGAGAAGTTGCTGTTTCCCTCTGTTTCCAGTCTTTATGCTAAGCTAAAATAAGCCTATCGGCTTCTGGTTGTGGCTTCATATTTACAGTTCCATGAGAGTTGTTTTTATTTTCTCATCTAACTCTTGGCAAGGATAAAATATATCTGAACATAGAAATCATTCAGAAAGAACACTACCATGAAACGTTTTCATTTTATCTAAGAAATTAAACAAGAACTTTGTTTTGGAATGGGTCGGGCTATTCTGATCAAAACGGTTAAAAGGTGTATTTGCATTCTTGTTGGTCTATTAGCTGGAAATAGAAGCAGAATAAAAAGCCACATGTCTCCATGCCAGATGTCAGGCTTTTCTCCTCCTCTTCTGCTATCTGTGTGTTAGCGTCCTTAAAATCCCTTTGCTACGGCAAACAACAACAACCTTCGAGCTATCTAGCCCCATGTTGAAAATGGCAAGTTTTGATACATTTTTTGGCAGGCCTGCTTGGTTCTGGTCAGTGAATGACTGTTACCATTTTAAAAGAATATCTCTAATATCTAAAGCCCCGGACGCACCGACGATACGGCTGACCGAAAAGGAAAGCAGTTGGACTGATCAGTCACCCCGAGTTGGTCAAAAAAAGTGCCTCGGAACACACAAAAACGACAAGACGTCTCCATAACAGCAGGCGGCGCTAATCTGTATTGTCACCCAAAAAATGAAAACCGGCCGTGTAGTTTCGGAATCTGTCTTCATTTCAGATTGACAAATGTCAGTTTAAAAGATTTTCATAATTTCATCGAGTTACGTTAAACAGTGATAATGGAGGACCTTCCGTCAAGGGGGGGATAGCTACAGTTTATTACGCCGGACACGATAATGGACAAAAAAATTGCTACTTGCCAGTTATTGAATACAGATCTCCAAAAACATTTGTCGGCAACAATAGATGAAGAGCCATCGTGCAAATGCCAATGTTTTGGAACCGGTTGGTGGAGTTTTGCTTTGGATGAAGTAAGTTACATACAGCGAATGACTGGTAAGAGCAAATCATGTTTAACCATTGATCCAGCTAATTTAAATAGAGTGCCACCCAAGATAATTAGGATTGGTTTAAAAAAAAAATGAATGTGTAGTGCAACCAGATGTTACTCCTGCTGTGGAGATCTGTCTGGCAATGTGAGACTACTGTTAGTTTGATCTATATCTACAAAGCTACTGTAAGTCTCTACTGTGGAGAGGGCGGGGGTGGGGGTGGGGATGGACTTCTATTTAAGGTAGTACTTTTGCGTGAATAAAATGAACCACAGCCAGAGACATGACTTCATACAGTACAACCAGCACGACAATGACCATGCATGAGCACACACGTTCTAGCAAACAAGCTGGCAGGTGGCGGAGCAGCGAGTCAGTGAGGCGTGAAGACACACACACACACAAACACACACACACACACACACACACACACACACACACACACCTCTCCCCTTACACATCAAAATGCAAAGCCTTCCTCTCCACACACACAATCCTCTCCATCTCTCCAGATCCTTTTACATCCTCTGCTCCCCTAATCACTCTTGACATTTTCTTCGCTTTCCCTTGAGCACATGCTCTCTTTCAGCCCTGAAGATGCCAACGTCATCCTCGGACATCCCGGCTATTCGGCTCTTATACTCTGCATTTAGCTCACGTTCCTGTTGCTGGGGCGACGGCGCATCTGGCCTGGCCGTCCGTGCGCCTGTGGGAAAAGATTTTGAGGATCGGTCTGGGATGACTAATGGAGTTTCGGGTCAGGCAGGTCCATAGCCACCCTGCTGCTGTCCACCCTGCTGGGAGACACTCAATTAAGTAGTCATCCTCTTTTTTATAAAAGAAGAAATCTTATTCCAGGGGTACCCTGCCAAAAAATTATCTTAGAAAAAAAACAATATGCTGCTGCTTGTGAGAGGCAATAAGGTTTATTGCCCCATAGCTCACAATAATATACTGTATCTGAAAGGTTTATGTGGTTGTTTATCAATGCCCACACAACGTGAGGAAAATTACTGCACAGCCTCAACGTTTCATTGGACCAAAAACTGTTCCAGACTTATCTGACACTCTTAAAGGACTTTTCCAATGATTTCGAGGATCAGTGGGGGGATGGGATGACTGATGGAGTTTGGGGTCAGGTAGGTCCCTAGCCACCCTGCCAGCTGTCCACCTCACTGGGGGCCACTCATTCAAGAAGTCACCCTCTTTTGGTAGAAGTTGAAATGTAACTCAGTGTAAATTCTTTCAGGAAGAAGAATTCTCTTTCTAAATCAAATCAGCTGTTGGAGGCATTCACCTTCCTGCTAAACCAATCAGAATCGTACACGAATTTCAATGGCCAATCACAAAGGCACAATACTGCTTTAAATCTGTTTCTGCCTTTGCTATCAGCTGTCGTTTTAGGCAAAGAGTGCAACCCTCCACCTCCCCTTCTACCTCCAGTTATCGTTTACTCCAGCTGACCGCTCCGGACCCTCCTTTGGTCTGGTCTTCGGGTCTTCGGGTCCTTTGTTGCCACCACTGGTGTCTAGATTCCAAGGGGGGGTTATGATGGTTCTCTACCCCTATATACAAACTATTAGTATAATGATGGAGTCTAATCTCCAAAGACTTTGTATAGTTTATTACCTTTTTGCATGTCTGCAAACATGTCTCTCCTGATTGAAATCTTATTCCAGGGGTCACTTGCGAAAACATTATCTTTCCATTGGACCCAATAACTCTTCTATACTGATCACTTATCAGACACTCTGAAATGACTCTTCCAGTGGTTTTATCTTAGTGTTACATTGGATCCTACTCTCTCTTCTGATCAACACATTAAATAAATCACCAAGAAATATCACCTTTTTTTACCTAACGCAACATGATATAGTATTCAAAAGTTGAAGCGGTATATATATATTTTCAGATCATGGACTTTTGCGGGGTTTCCCTCTGTCCCTCACTCTTCACCTAGTCAACCTCTTCTCATGGGTCATTTACCTTTATTAGAAGCCTGGCGCCAAGACATTGGTTCTGGTTCTGTCCTTCTCTTGCCCCTTTCTGGAAATCAGTATTTGCCCTTCTTCTCTCCTGTTGCTGTTTTTGTTGTTGTTCTCCCACCAGATACTTCACTGCCTGCCTACCAGCGTGATTTTTTTGCCTTTTGTCTGGCAACTTATATTACTTTATTGGGAGAGTGCCCTCCCCTACACACATACAAGATAGGTAGCTGATGTCCTTCATTTTATAAAGCTAGAAAAAGTCAGACATACACTATGTGGCTCCATCTTCAAATTTGAATGAGTTTGGCAGCCCTTCCATAGACATACTGAGACCTTGCAGCGTCTTCCTCGGCCCTCTCCATGCTCAGCCTAGACCTGTACCAATGACCCGTACCATTGGGTGTTATTAGGCTTATCATTCTATACACAAAACCACCTTTTTTTAGTCTTCTCTTGTCTTGTTTTTATATTTGGACTTTGACTCTATGCTATGATTTGCTGATGATGTTTGTTTTCTTATTTTCTAAGAATGCATATATACTGTCATGTTTTTCTGAGCTACGTCAATCATTGTATTGTATCTCCCTGCCCGTCATTACGTTGAGTATACAGTGTTTTCCACAGGTTAATACGTTACTTGTGATGGCACGATGCCTGGGTTCAGTAATAAACTAGTCAGACGAAGGTTATTGAACAATTTTTTTGTAAATATGTAAACTGAACCTATGTATGGGAAACGCTGGAATTTAAATAAGTGCATTGCAAACAGTTGGACGAGCTTCATTCTTCAATGTCTGCATTTTAAGAATAAAAACAGACAGAGATTTGAGTTATTGAAAATGATCATACATTACAAGCGACTAAAAGGGTCAAAGGTCTGAGCCGCTGTGAAATGACATCATTCCAGTGAATGATGAATAATGTATAAACAAAGGATGGGAAGATATTACAAACAGGAGCTGAAGCAAGGGTTTAAGCAGCAAATGTGGTCTGCATCAAATCCAGCTAATTCACATTGATTAGGCTCTGGCTACTAATCGTGCCACTACACCACTTTGCCCTAAAGCTCTGCTGCTGTAGCACATTTTAAGTTTGCTGTGCAGTTTGTTACCGTGTCGAGGACATTTTTATGATGCTCACATTCATTTCCGCTGAGCTCCAGCTGGAGTGCATTCGAGTCTGCTTGTGATACATTTCTGTTGGCACCACTATGGTAAAAGGTTTTTTTTTCTCTTTCATTCTATCAGCTACTCAGCTATTCTGATTCATGGACCATAATACACTGGGCTCTGCTTTTTACTGGGAAACTGGAGCAGGTCACATGCTGAGATCAAGCTATAGAGCCTGCTAGCATGAATAATATCGGTGTATAAATTAATAGATGTATGTCATATATATATAATACATACATATGCATATAATATGTACATATGTCATGACTATAATCCACCAATATTCAGATTCGTTTTGATGATTTTATGAGGCCATGTGAGGGAAAATACACAAACCGAAGGAAAGAGGTAAAATATTTGCACATAAAGCTCCATGAAAACAACACAATATCAACTGATGATGCTTTATTATCAACGGGAAGTTAGGCCAACTTTAACTTCCTCTGGGCTTTCTCCCATTATACCGTGCACAACTTCCAGTTTTTAAAGATTATTTTTTGTGGCATTTTTGGCCTTCATTGATAGGACAGCTTGGACATGAAAGGGGAGAGAAAAGGGGATTGACATAGCAAAGGGCTGCCTGTCGGAAACGAACCCTGCGCATTCTACCAGGTGAGCTACCCAAAATAAAAAAATAAAAAATATGCTTTTTGACCATACCCTTTAAAACGACAAGTGTTTTTTGATCTGATGCCCCTATCGGCAGGATGACATAATTTGCATGGTCTTCCAAACCTGTTGCCTATTAGGTTAACCAATGTTGAGAGTGACAGCGACAGGTGTCCCAACCTGACCCCCTTCCCTCTGTGGCTCTTTAACACCAACACACTTCCTACTTTGCTCTTGCCATGAAGGACTCGAGTTCCCATGGCCTGCATGTGGCTTTGTCACTTGAACATAAACTTCTACATGTGATAAACTTCCTAACTTACGAACCACCTCCGTCCTGTGTTCTAGCTTGTATTTGCCCAGCCAACATTACCACTCTTGACTCGGTTTAGACTTGCATTATTTTTGTTCAGCAGTGGGGTTCAAGTGATGATATTTGGTAACCTAAAGGGCTCAGAACTCCAGAGAAAAGAGGAATGAACACACACACACACACACACACACACACACACACAAAGAAGAAGAAGAAGAAGAACAACAACAACTCAGCTGTCCCCTAATCTCTGGGTGAGAGACAGAGGGAGACCGGGAGCAGGGAGAGAGAGAGAGTCTATCTGCCGCTCGTCGCGCCTCACTGCTGTTACCATGACAACGGACCGAACCCAAGCGCGGAGCGCTTGAGATTCTCTTCGTCTTGCTCCTCTCTCTCTTCTTCAATCTGTCTCTCCCCTTGACCCACTCCCCCTTTACCTCCTCTGTCGCCCCCCCTGCTAAGCTCTCTCTTACTCTCCCTACTTTCACCTTTTTTTTGTCCACCCGTATTCTCTCCCCTTCACATTATCCCTCTTCTTCCCCATATAGTAGAGCCCCCGCTCCCTTTCCCTTTCCCTTTAAGTTCCCACTTATCCTCTTCTTTCACCTTTCCTCATTTTGTTTTTTTACCACTCATCCCTATCCCTTCCTTTTATTCCTGACTTCCAAATTAAATGTGAATTTGCTTTATTAGCACAGCTACAACATTGGCAAAACAGTTTGTTTACGGTTCACAATGTAGTCTGACACTGTGTTCCAGCCTTTCTTTTGGATGTGTGTGTGGGGGTGGCGTTGGGTAACTTTGCCCAATCATATGAGTACTGACTAACTTCCTGTCATTTCTTTTACATTTGACACAGGAGTAATGCTTAAGTGTCTGATAGGAACTGCCAATGTTTGACATGACAAATGTAGAAATCTGTCAATTTAAGTGTTATTATTTCATTGATTTACATAATCTCGTGTAACTGTGCAAATGTCATCTATGCCCGTCCCCAAATGCAATGAATTGCCCCTGTTCATCTTCGATCGGACGTGAATGAATCGTTTAGCATGGTGTTGTGGGATGCGACGTGATGCAGAACTAATAAGTAACTTGAGAAAATGGTGGGGTCAAAAATTAAAGTCATGTAACATTCCCTTGGTTTCTCCAAAGAATGGACAATACAAATGGATGCAGTACTGGGTCAGGATGTTTAGTTTATCCCCGCTATGGATACATTTCTGGTGAGTGGAAACACAGGACAAGGAAAAGGAAACAATGTTGATTAACCGCAGGAAATGAGATGCTAACTGCAGAATCTGCATCAAAGTCACATGCTTTGTTTGATCGTTTAAGGCAGTGATCCTCAACAGGGGGTCCTCAGTATCATTGCAAATTGTTTGATAATTTTTTATTTACAAAAAAAATAAATAAATATGTATATCTAAAAATAATGAAATGAAATGAATCCAACATATTTTTAGCAAAGAGAAATCAGCATGTAGTTTTAAACAACCTGGACAACACTTATGAGACACTTGCTGGCCTGTAAGGTAGCCACCATGGAAGCCATCCACAGATTCAGGTAATTTATGGATTCACTGTGTCTTCCATATGTATGTTTGGCATTGAAACATAATATATGAATATGTAAATAATTATTTTGATAGCTGAGTTTTGCACAGCACCATAAAAAGGTATATATACAGTATGTACACTACCGGTAAAAGGTTTGGGGTCACTTAGAAATTTCACAAGTGTGTGTGTGGGTGCATGTTAGATTATATTACAACAGCAGATCTCTGGGTTATACAATTTTTTGTTTTCAACACAAAGTAAGGCAATTTGAAATCAATGAACTGTTTTTTTTCCATCACCTTCTTTCCTTCTCTTGTTTGCTGACTTTTTTTCACTCTCATTTTCTACATTCTCTCTCTTGGTCTCCCTTGTTCTCCACCCTCCTTCTCTCTCTCTCTTTTTGCCTGAGGAGGTAGATACAGCAGCTTCCCACAGGGTTTACCTTGACTGATCTTCTGACACGTTTACCTCCTCTTCTCTCCTTTAATGCTCTTCGTGTTCCGCTTTCTTCCATATTCTTGCTGCATCCTTTCTTGTTCCTCATTTTTGATAGAATAAAAAAGATGCCATATCTTATGTAATGGCATGTCTTACAATTAAGACATGCCATACCAAAACCACTAACCAAGCATAAACACATGGATAAAAACAAAATTAGCTTAGAGGTTTTACTTTTTTCCCCATCTTTCCTCCTATTCACAGTCCCCAATCTTCCCACCTCCCACCGAGACTGTGAAGTACCTTTGATATTTTCTCTCATCTTTGAAGTTTCTACTAGTAGTAAGCCAAGAGTAACTGGGTTTGCTGTATGGTTTTGAAATGTTTCAAGATTCAAGATATTTTGTTGTCAATGTGTGAACCCCACAAGATTTCGTTGGTGGCAATCAGTGCAGCAGCAGTAAATAAATAATAAAAACAAGACAAACAAGATACTTTTTTTGCTCGTATCAGAGCTTTGGTTTTTATGCTGGACATTCCCCGGTGTTAAACCTTGCCGTATTATTCATTCCTTGATTTCACTATATTGGGTTTCACCGCTCTAAGATTATGTGTTGTCACTTCTTTTGACAACACATAATTCTGTTCTTCTTTATTATCTACATGGTAATTTTCTCACAGAACCAGGGTTGTGTTGAGTCTGACCAAAATTATAAATGCACCCTTTTGTTTTGTCCCGCTTTTTTACGAGCTGAATTCAAAGATCTAAGACTTATTTGATGTAAACAGAAGGCTTAGTTATCTCAAATATTCTTAACTCTGTGATAGTGAGAAGTTCTCTTTTGCCGAGATAATCCATCCACCTCACAGGTGTGGCCTATCAAGATGCCCATTAGACAACACGATTATTGCACAGGTGTGCTTTAGGCTGACCACAACGTCATTGCACTGGGTCAAAAGTATTTACTAACAATAGTTGCTCCGATTCCTCCGAAAATTCCGCCGGATGCATGTATTGTTGCCGATATAACTCCAGTGGATTTTGGAGGACTATGGTTAACTGCTCCTCAGATCTCTGCAGGGTAAATCCAGACAGCTAGCTAGACTATCTGTCCTATCTGAGTTTTCTGTTGCATGAATAAAAAACCTTTAACTGACAGGTTCCACCAAAACAAGTTCCTTCCCGAGGCTACTTTGCAGCGGCTGCGGGGGGAGCTTAGCACCGCCCATGATGATTGTTGATTGGTTGTCCAAAATATTAATATATTTAATATTCATGTTTTTAAAATAACACATTTATACTGCATGCACAAAACTACATGGTTTTGAGCCAAACTGCATGGGATTAGCATAACATACAGTATATTGGAAATGACAACAACTAAAACCTAGATTAAATATTTCTTCTCAAACCCCAAAAACATTCACAGAAAATCCTATCAGGTTGCACATGGCAACAACCTCCATGAAAACCATTGGGAAGTTTGCACATACCCCAGTGCAAATATGGTGAGCTAATAAAATTATAATACCCATAGCTGACTCAGGGACTATTAAAGCTCCTAAAACTCTTATCCTCACGTTACTATGATCTTCCTCAAGATACTTGTCCTCTGTCTTCTTACCTGGTTTTCAGCATGACTAGACACTGGAACCAACGGCACCACAGCCTTTCTTAGTAGCCGAAAGGCTAAAAAGAAATGTAAGGCATAATTTTGTCAACCTTTTTTGGTCTAAGCAGGCAATTTTACTCCTTTTTTAAACCAAAGACCTGAGATAAACTTGAGGGGATCAACACACACCACAGTTTGCTCGGGTCAATCCACCAGTGCTCTCTATTTTGGGAGGGCAAGTTGGCTCAATTCAAGTTTGCCCAAGGGTCTTTAAATATCTCTTACTGCTCCTCACCTTGCCTCGGGATGTTCCTGGATGAACTGTATGATGTGGATTAGAGGAGAATGTCTGGCCTTTTCTACCACCACAATCCAGACCCAATAATGTGGTAAATAGATAGATGAATACTCCCATATTCACTACAACATCACAAAAATCAAATAGATGTTGACAATGTCTCTCTCAGCCCAGAAGAAATGTTGAATTGAATCTTATTTTGCATTAAAAGTGCTGTTTGAATGAAGGCACGTTGTAGCTCCCTCAGACACATAATCCGCTACTCTCAATAGCATTGATGCAGATGTGTATTGCAATATAATTTCAAAATGAGTTGTTGCATGAAAGATTTCATGAAGGGACTGATGATAACAAATGAATCCAATAAACTATACCACCGCTCCATCTGCCAAGTTGAATATTCAGAATTGACATAGCAGAGGACACTTTCAGTGAAACTGTCCTCAGCAGAAAAACAACAGCATCTAGTGTCAATTGAATGCTTAACACGACTTACTGCAAGTGGGTGTGCAGATGCAAAAACACTAGGATGAAGAAATGGTTCATGATTGTTTCAGAACACAATGAGAAACTCAAACGGGAAAAAACCTGTTCAGAAAATAAACCAATTGTGTAATTAAAGTGAAGTGTAATTGAGTAGTTGTCTACCGATGTCTATGGAAGGTTGTAATGAACATGTACTGCACACGTTTGATGTGATAAGTCATGTTGCTTTGACATGTATTCATCATTACATGGCATACACAGGATTTATGTGTACACATGGTTTTTAAGTGAAAATTATTTTCTCCAAGTAAAAATGTTACTGTGAAATCGAACACTACAGTAGGCTTTATGCCAATGTTGTTTTCAATTAAAAAAACATTTGCACAAAGCTAGCCGATCCACTTTTCCATGTTGATAAGATCATTAAAATGGAAAAATAAAAAAAAAAATAGAACAAAAAGAAATCAAGGAAATGGAAATTAATGTCATGGTATGGAGTAATAATAGGGAGACATACAGTATAGGCCAAAAGTTTGGAACCACTTTCTCATTCAATGCATTTTCTTTATTTTCATGACTATTTACATTATAGATTATCACGGAAGGCATCAAAACTATGAATGAACACATATGGAATTATGTACTTAACAAAAAAGTGTGAAACAACTGAAAACATATCTTATATTCTAGTTATATATCTATCCCCATCTCACCCCTTGTGGGGTGGTATGTGTCATCCTCAAGCTCGGGTCCTCTACCAGAGGCCTGGGAGTTTGAGGGTTCTGTGCAGTATCTTAGCTGTTCCTAGGACTGCCCTCTTCTGGACAGAGACCTCTGATGTTTTACCTGGAATCTGCTCTAGCCACTCTCCCAGTTTGGGAGTCATAGCTTCCAGTGCTCCGATCACCACTGGCACCACTGTTGCTCTTACTTTCCACATCTTTTCGAGCTCCTCTTTTAGCCCTTGGTATTTCTCGAGCTTCACGTGTTCCTTCTTCTTGATGTTGCTGTCGCTTGGGATTGCCTATCTACATCTACATCTATCACCACTGCCTTCTTCTGCTGTTTGGCGATTAACACGATGTCTGGTTGGTTAGCCACCACCAGTTTGTCAGTCTGGATCTCAAAGTCCCGCAGGATCTTAGCTCGGTCATTCTCGACTAACTTAGGAGGTGTCTTCCATTTTGACCTTGGGACTTCCAGCCCATACTCGTGGCAGATGTTCCTATACACTATGACAGCTACCTGGTTATAGCGTTCCATTTACGCACAGACACATAATTAGGGATTTCTCTCTGTCTCTCTCTCTCTCTCACACACACACACACACGCACACAGTCAAAGCATGTGGTAGGCCATTAGCCGTCAATTGCACTTTGAACGTGTTTCACCACACAGCTTGTGATGGATGTAAAATGCATATCAATACACACTCTGGAAGTGCCAGAGAGTGTGATTGCAGGGCAGTGAAGGGTCCCACCAGGGATAACGTATCATGTTAAATAAAGAAACGTTGAATGCAGACCTTAGCACCTCAGTGTTATTCACTGCAGGAATGACAGTCTGTAAGAGACCTGACTCCATAAAGCATCTCAGAAGGCAATCAGTGAATTCCTCTGTGCCACCACGTCAGCTTTAATGGGACGTGAGAGTACTTGATGCTACAGCTCCCGTGTAAGCATATGAAACATGTCACTACACTTAAGTTGGCAGCAAAGCTGTGTCAAAATAGAACATGGAATGGCCAGATGGATGGATAGATAATGAAAACATAATAGTACTTGGGATTAAAAAAAAAATAAAAAATTAGACTTTGAGCTGCAATATGTAACTGTCCAACATCAATGTAAATATGATTTGTATGTTTCAGTTAAAGAAACTTTGAGTAAATCTTTTAAAATATCTTTCCTTCAAACTCTCTTGAAAACGACATCTTTTGCTCAGGTTTCAGACTACACAAAAAGTTTATTGAACTCCTTTTGCTCGTTTTTTTCTCCTTACAGCATATTGTCAGTCAGCAAGAACAGAGCAACATTTGGACAGCCCCCGGCCTGTGCTGATTGGTTGATTCATGGCTTCGTGAGCTGGTAATTGGATGATGACAGTGGGGTGGATCACTAGAGAGCGATGATTGATGGCTGGCACTGCCTCGACTTGTTGGAGCTAAGATGTATGCTGTTGTTGTTGTTCTGTGTGTGGACATTTCTCAGGGCATGGCAGCACAACAAGGATGTTTCTGGGAAAATACTTGAGGGAATAAGGGATGTATGGAAGTCTTTTTCCACATTTAACTGTATGAAAGTCTACATGCTTCTGTGCATCCATGTGTATGCATATTTACACATGAGTGAGAGAGTGCGTGTACGTCTCTGCAGGGAGCTAACGTTAAAAACATCTTCCACCCGGGTTATGTAGCTCCAGATTTGATTGACAGGCCATGTCACCTGCATGCCAAACTCACGCCTCCCCAACCATTTTCTCTGCTCCCAGTGGAATGAAGGCAAACAAGATGCAGTTGAGCAGAAGAAACACTTTAAAGACAATGTGAAATATCCTTGTTAAAATTCAACACTACAGCTGAAAAATGGGAAAAAGTTGCATTTTACAGACAGTACTTCTCTATAAAAATGTTTACTGGATGACAAGGATCTGCATGGAGCCACAGAAGAAATGCACCAGCCGTGAAAGGAGAGCATTTGTCTACACTTTAAAAAAGGGTCGTAATTCTGGCTCTACAGACATTTGACCACACACCAGTAGACATTCTCCATGAAGTTGGTGTGTATGGTCAACTCGTTCTCACTCCAAACACGTGAAGTAGAAGTCTTGGGCAGTGGCTGTCAGTGTCTAAAGGGACAAAAAAAAGGTACCCTTTAGTGTGTTTGTATAACGTACTGGGACAGCAGCATGTAGACGAGGTTTAGCGAGTAGTATGTAAGGTGGAAACTCAACGCACGGAAGTTGGTTGGAATACACACAAGACCTTCATCCAGGAGACTGGAGTTTGTCTCCCGCGTGGCACCTTTCCTGAAGTCGCTTTCTTCTTTCACCGTCGCGATATTCCCGCGTGTCCCAGAAGCTTAAGCCCACCCACGACCTTTTCCTTAACATACCAGCGTCAGGAGGGACGGCAATAGTCCTGACCAAGCGCCTTTAGATAAGACGCTTAAAGAGACTTTTAACAATACCAATGACAAAGGCACCTGACCAAGCGTCTGTATTTTACGAGATGGGAGTAAGAATGTGATGATATGGTGTGGGAGTGTAGAGTGTGTGTGTGAATGTGTAGCAGCTGAAAGCGGAGGGGTAAAGAAAAGCCTGAGGTCATCTATCACACACAGTCCTTAACAGACAAGCACCCTGAGGAACAACAGAGAGCAATGATGGAGCCAAGGCTTTGACACAATAGCCTGCAGACCAAAGTGATGTGTACACTGGTTAATGTGAAACCTCTTTTCCAAAGCTGAGGGGATAATAGCAGATTTGTTTCCCTGTTAAAAATCCCCATGAATTCTGTTGAAGCTGCTAAGCTTGGGGTCCTTTAAAACAGCCATATTAGAATAAGGACAGATTGCTATAAACCTATTTATACCTTTAGTTAATACTTCTACACTGTCCAGTTAGAAGCATGTATATAACTTAACCTTTTATACCTAAATGTTTCTTTTCTTTCTGTAATCTGATGTACTTTCTTGTCATTATGGTAGCTATCCCATACATGTCAATACCTCAAGGAGAGAACACAGAACGATCAACTACTCAACATCAATACCACCAGATGGCCACAAAGTAAGGCATGTTCAATAGTTTACAAGGAGTTTTGGTACTGACCATTGTCTCTATCAATCCATTTTAATGGGTAGTCAGTAAGTTAAGACAACAAAAATCACTTTAAGAAACACTCCGGTAATTTACATTCTCAAAATGTATAAAATGAAATTGATAATGAGCTGATTTGGAGACTAACTCTTCCTTGATCAGGGTTTCTCTGATTTGCTCAGAAGACAAATGGAGTTCCTTTGCTGTATCGAGCCACAATGGTGGCACACCTGTGTGGTTTCAATTTCCCCATCTCTGTGCTCCAATAGCTCAGTTCAGGGAAGGCAGAGACAAATAACGTTGGGAAGCTACCCCAAGTGTGACACCAGTAAAATGGTGACAATACTGACCAGAGCACGATAATTGGCTTCTGCTTTTTGTGAATGGGTGGCTATTGGCTACATTAGGAGACAGATTAGCAATGGGACTGCTGAAGTCATCAGACATCATTGTCCGTGAATCGTACCGATTTAGACAGAGGATCATATAACTAAAAGACAACAAGATGTGTGTTGTCATGCTGAAGTCAGCACACACATACAAACACACATCCCTAAAGACTGTTTTATTTTCAGGCTTACAACACTGTGCACTCAGCATTTACATATCTTTGCACTGTAACAATATGAAAAAGTTATCCTCAAAAGTATTAAAATATTCTATTCATTGACACATTCAGAAGCACCCAGGTGGCTCCAATAAACAAAGCCCTGTGGGTGCCTGTGGGGAGGTGTCCGGAGGTGGACTTGTTGGATGGACTTGGAGGAAACCCTACATAATAAATACCAGAGGGATTGAATTTCCCAGCCAGCCCGCAAGTCCTTAGGGTTCCTCTAGAAAAAGTAGGCGTAATTTGCTGATGGAAGGATGTCTTGCCTGTAAGATTTACCTGTAACTGCTACCCTGATCTGGATAAGGGGGCAGGAAATTAATGGATGGATCAATGGAAATAAAACTTTGCAAGTGAACAATCAACCATGTGACATGTTATTAGAGGGATTGCGATACAATACAAAATGACATGTATGAGTCCCTTATGATGAATCTTACTAACTTTGAGCTTTTGACTGAAATAACTAATGACATATCTAAGTTTCTTTAGCATAAAATCTTCTTTGTTGATCCTTTAACTTTTTATCTAGCACCATCATCATGTGCAAATTTTTGAATTTGTCTAAAAGTCGGGTGTATGACCACATACCTGCGAAACAAATATCAGCCTCAGCCGTAACTTGTGTTAACTGCTAATGATCAATGTATTATGATAGCATTGTAAACTAAGACAGTTGTCAATATTACCTGCTAAACATCAGCATGTTAGCATTGTCACTTTGAGCATGTTAGCATGCTGACAAGAGCATTTCCTTTACAGCACTGCTGTAGTACAGCCTCACAGAGCTGAAAGCGGGGGTTTTAGTCAAAAGTTCTCCATAACTAAAGAGACACACTGCCCCAATGGTATGAAACGATACACACTTCATGTCTTCTAAGTGGGTGCGACCTTGATCTAATGTAAATGTAAATGTCCTGTATTTTATGTAGCGCTTTTACATAGTACAGGTCCCATTAACCATTCACACGCACATTCATACACTGTGGCTGAGGCTGCCGTACAAGGTGCCACCTGCTCATCAGATAAACACTCACACACATTCACACTCTGATGGCACAGCCATCTCAGTGTCTTGCCCAAGGACACTTCAACATGGTAGATATTCATGTTGCATTTATTGTACATGGGTCGGATTGCAAGATGCTTTGTAACCGCTCAAACAAGCTGTGGTGGGAGGGGCAGCATGTGTCTTAGTTTAGTGGGAATGCTGCCAATAAAGAGCTTGTGAATGATCTGATATTGCAGCAGGCTTTAGTACTGATGTCAAAGTCAAATAGACCACACACGCAAATTTAAGATGGTACATGCTCAGTATGTTAATTGACAAGGTTGCTTATTCAGGGTAAAGTTAAAGTAAACCTAATTGATCTCACTCTGGGAGTATGAGTCTCACTTTGAGTGTGAGAGGTCCCGGGTTTCAAATCCCGGACGAGCCCCCAATTTTGTTATGACCCAGGCAGATAGGCACCAACAAATGGAAGACACACCATGTTATTTTTAGTCTGTTTTTTTGTGTTTTGTAAGCTGAAATCTTCTCCTGGGAATTCAATTTCCTTGCAGCAGTCAACCCAAAAGCATCATTAAAGAAAAGTCTAAGTCTACAATAAAGTTTCGAGAAAACATACTTTGTTATCCGAATCAAACCAAATTAGACCAATTAAGTCTAATTTAAGTTAAAGTACTAATACCAGTACTCTCACAAGTAAAAGTCCTGAATTTAATTATAGATATAAATTCACATATAGATATGTGTATCATCTGGAAAATGTAGTTAAAGTATTAAAAGTACTCAATGCAGAAAAATCTTAAATTAAAAAGAAAATGATCAGAATTTTTTTACAAGTGTGTGTGAGTGATGGATGTGTGTGAGTTTAAAGTGCACACAAAGCATCCACATAAATGAACGCAACCAACCCAAACCAACAAATAAGAAAGGCACACTGAAACTGAAGCCATGCAGGCTGGGCGAGCCCCGAGCTGCACTGCAGTCAGACTTTAATAACCTGGGAACACTCAGGTGTTCCAGGTTACACTAACGATCCACCTGCAGAGTCAGTGAGACACAGGTGACTCACACAGCACACACAGGACACAGCAGGGCTCGCCATTGTAGTGACTAATAAGGGACACAAAATTGGCCCTTAACAAAAGGCTCGGGCACGACACAACATGAGCTCAGTCAAAAGCAGCATGATCATCTCCCACACAAACCAGCTACACTTTAAGCTGAGTCCACTGGCCTCCTTTAACACACTTTTATCAGTTATCTCAAAAGACGGAAGCTCCGCCCGACGGTCAGCGCTGAATACACTTTACACATCTTTTTAAGCTACCCTGTTAATCTGTAAACACATATTTTTCACTTAAGGATTGAAAGTTTAGAAAAGTTATTTCAAAGAATATGTTCTAAATTAATTGAAACCTTAGCTTGCATATTTAAATGAAGGGTAACGTTATGTGTAACGTACAAAAAGATGGCATAGTTGAACAGTAAAATGGAATACATGATGTCAACTTTTCTTTACCAACCAATGCCCCGTACATATTTAGCTTCAATGTAGCTTTTATATTATATCTAAAGTACTGGGTAGAAATACAAGAACACAAGCATTCATTCATCTAATTTCATCAGTGTCACAGCTTCTGCTGCCAAAACAGAGCCTCCACTGACCAGCAGCCACTATCAGACTATCAGACAAATGTTCCTCTCCCTGTTTGCTGTCATTTTGACTAGTGAATACAATAAGACATTCCTTAGGAAATTAGAAAAACAGTTTGTAGGTGATTAACACATCTCAACAGGGGGTGGCTTGTTTGCTCACAATTAATCATGTTTTCCATAAACTGGGTGTCACATGGAGTCATCAGGAGAGAGATGACATCTCAGGGGAGACTGACAGCAGATAAAGAACCAGACAAGCCATTTATCATCAAACACCAACAGGGCTGTTTGCAGCCTTCAGTCAAAAAATACACAGGTCAAACAACAGGTTGCAAATGTGATCATTCACACATAACTGAACACCAGTTTAACGTGGAATTGGTTATGACAGAGAAAACAGAGGCGGAAATAAGTCAGATGAAACTGTAGAACTAGGCAGCACTGATCAGGTATAAATCCAAATCTGTTACTGCATTAGCCTGGAAATCCAGACCAGATCTAAAAGATTAACCCTCATGTTGTCTTATATCCAAAATAAAGGAAGTTGAAAGAAAGGGTGAAAAATGTTGGAAAAGGTGGCAAAATCCATGAAAAAAAATTGAAAAATACAAAAACTTAATTAAAATAAAAATGTTGATAAAGCAACAAAAACGTTGAGAAAAGGCAAAAAAAAGGGAAGACAACACAAGTGTTAAGGGTCTGGCATTAAGTAATAAAAGTTGCCTATCTTAATGGGCGGCACCAAGCGTGCATTTGAAAATCTCGCTGCACGCAATTGGATAACACTACGACCAATCACAACAACACACAGGGTGTCCAGAGCCCCATATCATACAGACTCTTTTCTTAATTCTAAAATTCTAGAAACTTAAAACGCATTTTCTGCCCCAATTGCATTTGTATTATTTCACTACTTACACAATTATTTGAAATACATACAGTATAGGAATATATACACTACCGGTCAAAAGTTTGGTAGTGTATATGTATATATATATATATATATATATAGAGAGAGAGAGAAACAATGCACAGTGTGGATTTAAAGATATTTTTCGGGGGGGACAATAATCAGATGGGTTGAGTCCGGACTATGTTACCCCGGAGGAGCTTAACATGCACCCGTTACGTCACCCCCAGCGGGAGGGTTTATTGGTTCAATGTGGCCCAGTGAATCCTGGTAGTTCTAGATGTTCTATCTTTTGAGCTAAAGGGACTATCACAGCTTATTGTCTCTGTTTTCTGTGGTACTGTAGTACACACAATATTTCAAAAATGTTTTGCCATTCTACAGCAACAAAGTACATCTTTAATCGTCCAAAACATGCTTAACATGCTTAATCAGCCATGCTTCATTCAAAAGCTCTTAAACTCATTAGTTGGCTCACTTTTAATTTACATTTCAAATAACACCATCTCCATAATTAATCCAATATACGGTCTAATGAAGTCATGCAGTCAGAATATAATGGACATTTTGTCGAGTGGTTTTGGATTATGGTTTACTCAAATACTAACAATTGATTCCATTTTGCAAACAATACTTTGCAGAAATGTAAATTAACACATGACAGTAACAACATGATATAGATAATGTGGTGCAACTTGTGTTTTTTTGTGACAAAAACATAATCCAAAAGAGGTAATTAAGAGGCGACTCAGTTGGAATATTTTAGCTTGAAAGGGAGAGTTGGTCATTGAGGAGGAAGGTGAGCAAAATAAAGCCATCAGCTGTCGTCAGGGCAACCACGTAGTCAGTAATGGGCCAGCCAAGTTTGATCAAAATATGTTTTGTTCTGAAAAATATTGTATAATAAATTGTATGTTAAAACAGAAATAGCAACAACATAAGTTGTTTAATGTGCCTTCTCTTCTGATTAAAATGAAACTGTACAAACCAAAGTGTAAGAATCAAACAATGAAGAAGACTTGGAATATGGGTGGTTGCTATGGTAACAAAAGGCAGATTCTCCAGACTGCGTTCAGCAGCTAACGTTAGCTAGCTGGCTTTTTTTAGACAATGTACATGTAATGGATGTGTGTGTAATCGATGTGTTAAGCAGTGTACTGTTAAAAGTTACCGTGACAACAATGGCTTCTCTTTAAAGTGGTATGGAGGGTTTTCTTGGATGGAATAGAGTGGAAGTAAGGACGAGCTTTTCTGCAGCATGTGCAGACGTTGCTCCAGCGGAGCTGACAGCCCGTCAGCGACGGAGGAGATTGTTTGCCCATATTAAATAAGAAGATAACTTATCTGTGAGTGACATAGTTTTTAGTTTTCTTTGATCCTGTCACTGCCGTGGACTCTAAGACTTGGCACCTTGCTTGCCACTTTTCATCATATCTTTCACAATTCAATTGGTTGGAAGTTTTCAGTCTTTGATTTTTTTTTTTCACTGTTGGTGGCGTATTTGCTGCTCGGGCTCTAACCATAGTCCTGAAGAAACAAGGCTGGTATGAATGCAGAAAGGATATGTCACATGTGTAATTTCTGTCTGATGTAGGCTAATCCATGTCACGTGTGTCAGTATGAAAACGCCTTCTCTGCTGTTTGGTTCCCGTTTGGGTTCCCGTTGGGTTTGGATTGGGTTTAGTTGCCACTTTTTACAATAAAATGGTTCATTTTATAACAGTGTTGTGCAGAGCCAATGCTGCTGGTTCTGCGGGTGCAAATATGTTTTAGCCTGAATAGGTTAAAATCGACAGGTTTTTGTCTATATTAATGTGTACAAACCTTTTAGACCGAGCTTTGTTGGTTGAGCATGTAGTAGACAGTACTGCTATTGCTGTTGTAATGCAGTATACAGTATGTTGGAAGGTAAAACCGTTGCTGTTTTTCTTAGTTTGCCCGTTTTGCTACTTCTACGTTTTTTTAAAAAAAATGGCCTGCTCACTTTTGCATTGGCCCGCAGAAAATACTATTTCTGCCTACGGCACTGCGTCAGGGCCCTTTGAAAAGGGGGAGCAGGAACACACATCCTTGGATAATGATAACACACACACACACACACACACACACTCACACACAATTTCCCCTGGGGATTCCATGTTTATTTTCTACATTCTCTACTTCTTGCGATTTGTGTGTTACTGATGCAAAATCAACAAGCTGAATCAATCTTTTGCTTGCAAACCTGTTTGCATTCTGGTAATATCATCTTCACGTTACAGTTTTCATCTTCCCCAACCACTTCATGGTTGGTATATTGCTTTGTGTAGATACCCCAATTTTGCATCCATGGTTAGTAGACAGCACATTATATATTCATTTGTCAGTTATAGTAATAATAGAAAACTAAGAACAATTATCATCCATGCTAAATCAAATTCAGTTAGTTCTTTTTGTTGAGAAAACTGGATAAAGAACGCATATTTGGCTGTTTTTCCCTAAAACTCAATACAATAATTGAACCTACAAACCTACAGCACCAGCTGCTTTGTAACTGTCATTCTATCCAAAAGGAATTAAATTGCCTTTATTTGCCGGATCAATGATTTCTTTTGTTGAATATAAAAATGAAAACAACAAGGGCAACGTATTGAGTCCTTAGCTATTATATAGCTATATAAAGGAGTTCTAGCAATTTATGATTATGATCGCTGTCCACCATGTAATATGTTGGCGATCAAATGCCCAAAATGCATCTGGGTACGGGTCTATGTATATTGCCATTAATGTTTTTAAAGCCATCTTATCAATCTAACATACTAGTGTCACCTCTACTTTAGAGCCCGACCGATATGTCAGCGGACCGATGTTATCGGCCAATATTAAGCATTGGCCGAACTATCAGTATCAGCATCTATAATGGCCACTAATTTTTTATATTCACACTTTTTTTTTTTTTTTTTTTTAATATTCTCATTCATTAGAATCATTTATCATGACAAATACATGATTCTGGTAAATTAATATTTAATATTAATATTTAAAAATAATATTTATCGGGCTCTACTCTACTTCCATCTGCACCTCCATGTCCATGTGTTTAGGATTGTTTTCTTTTTCTAAGAGGATTTTTGGGGTCTTTTTTGCCCTTTATTTGACACAGCTGAAGAAAGGAAAGGGGGGGGGGGGGGGGG
>NC_048408.1:27807368-27834134 GCF_013103735.1 Etheostoma cragini | reverse complement strand
AGCAAATCCAGGCCACAAAAGTAAGGAATGAGCCTCAATACATGGGGTGCACGCCCAACCAGGTGAGCTGCCAGGGCGCATGTTTACATGTTTCTTGTAACTGCAGCCTGCGTGCTGCCAGGACAAACTGTGTGTGAGCCTCCTGCTTTGTCTGGGACTTGCAATAAAGTCACAGTTCTGTGCTGAAGCTGCCTTATTAATTCCAAAACAAGTATACACCGTTAATAAGAAGAATGCCATCGATATCAATAAATAACACAGTCCACTCCCTGAGTGCAAATTAAAATGGTGGTCATATGCGAGCTGCAGTCACTGGGTGATAACTGTCTCTGGATGGAGGAGGGAAACATAACATCTTATTGCCCACTAACACAGAAACGTCTACTGGTAATGGATTGCATAACTGCCCAGAACACAGCAGCAAATTCAACTTTTCATGTTGTCCATGCACTATGAAGTGAAGTACCAACATACTTCCAAAGTTAGGAGATATGTTCATATTTTTGTGGTTTGGGGTTTTGATTGGGATTATTTTTCCCTTTTGGCCTTCCTTGTGTTTGTGTCTCAGTTTTCTCCCCGGTCTGGTGTTGTTGGTCCTGTCCTGTGTTCCCCTCAGTGTCTGTATGTGCTATTTCCTGTTTTATTTTGAAGTTGGGTTTCTGTCTCGTTCTGCTTTCAGTGTTACTTCCTGTGTCTTCCCGCTCTTGTGATTACCTGATGTTCTCCACCTGATTCCCTTCACACTTGTCACCTGCCTCTCGTTACCTCGTTACCTTGTGTAATTAATGTCTGTGTTTCCCTTAGACCCCATTGTCCTGTCAGTGTACGAGTAATTCCCTGTAAGTTTAATATATATAATACATATAAAGAAAATCTGAACAGCCCGCATAAAAAAATTAAGTTAAAAAAAAAAAATGGTCCGGCCCCTCTGGCATTTGCCAGAATTGCCAGATGGCCAATCCGCCCTTGGGTAAAGTTTAAGGATTGAAATGATTTGCACAAAACAGGTACACACACAGCGCACCCCTTCAGTCTCTACACTAAGGTGTTCATGGTATGCCCTTGGAGTTTGGGGGTGGAATTTCCTCTGATACATTGTATATTTTTCGGGGTCATGTGGAAAGAACTACTGAATTTTCTCTGGAAAAACGTTTTACTTTTGTTAAAAAAGTGAATTTTGTAAGAAGTTTCTCTTTAGAAGGGATTTGATTAGCTCAGGGGCTTTTTCCCAAAGTGAGACTTTCCAGATAGTAATTTTAACCTAGGTTTACCAACCCCAAAAAAACTTTCCACTGGGGTGGATCTCTGTGGTAACCTGCCCTGCATGGCAAGGCCAAGTTCACTTCAGGGGGTTAGACCAAGTTGTATGTACAGCCCACGTACTAACCAATGAACTGAAGGAAAAATGGAGAAATCCTTGAACTGCAAGTTCTGCATTCAGATGCACTTAAGAGCAACAGAATGACTTTGCTTTCCGTTGTAATTATCAGAGACAGACCCGAGGCACATTGGTAGCGGAACCATTAGCTCGCTCGGATTTTCAAACAGGGCTTCTAGCAAACACCAGGGAGTTATTGACCACAGATATCAATAATGAATGCTATTCCCAGTTTCATATTAATTGTTGTGAAATGCTTTTATTCTGGACAGGATGCCGAACAGTGGTGGGTTCCATCTAGTCCATTTTAAACTCATAGTCCATTACATCCCAGCAGCTCAGGGGAACAGGAGGCCACTCAATGACATTACCAACGCAGTCTCGACCCCGACTCATCAAGTGTGTGACGTAAGGTCAAGCCCCCCTGGCGTCAAGTTCCAACGACAGAGGTGTTGCGTTGTTTGTCGACGTGGGGGTCCGTCAGACAGACATTCATGTTGATCCCTCACCGTCAGATTCAGACGAAAAGGAAGAACACAGCCCCTCAAAATCTGTGGCAGTTTTGGTATTTTTGCCTCATATTCGCTGTTTTAATCAACATTTATTCACGAGATCTCATCATTTACTTGCATGTAATTCTTTTAATGTTATTATTTTGGTCTATTTCAGCAAGGGAAGCTGGATTGCTTAGTTTTTAATTAATATTATTTTAAACTATAACGCTACATCTATAAAAATGTAATCTTTATGTTATCATGGGATTCATTGTTTTTGTTTAAATCATATTGTTTCGGTCTTGTTAGTGGTGAAATATTATAGTATGCTGTAAAACAAACCACTACAAGAAGAGCCAAGCAGGGCCCGTGCAAAACCTGTTGGAGTGCCCGTATCCCACAATGCAATGCGGGCATTCATAACAAAGAATCGGACAGTGATCAGCGGAAAAGTACTGCTTCAATGTACATATATTTAATCAGCTATTTCGTCACCATCATCAACACGTTGCTCAGCTTTGTTTCAGTAAATCATGCAGCGTAATAACGTTTTAAAAAATCCACGGAAAACTCCGGAAGTGACGTCGTATGTACCGCTCGGCGGATAGGAAAGATACAAATATATATAATATTTGTAATATTGATGTTTCTGTCTAACGTAGTATTTGATCTGATTGAATGTGAGTGTCTGCTCTAAATGATAACACACATTTTCAGCGCAGGCCTTCCAGGTCCACATAAATACATATCAGTTAGTCAGAGTTGTTTTTTTTACTCAGTAACGGATGAGATTTGCAATCAAGCAAAATATAATACTTCACTCTAAACGTAATCAAGTACATTTGAAAATACCGCTTTTAAAAACTCCTTGAAAAATAACAAAATACGCAACAAAACGTCTCAATACGGTAATGTGAGTAAGCCCAAATGTATTTCGTTACTTTCATCCTCATGGTTGCACAACAAAGCGTATGCCCATCATAGCATTTCTGTTTACAAATGTCTAGAAATATAGAAAAGTAGCTCATAGCAAGTTGGAAACAGGACTGAATGTACCTCTAATTCATTTTTAATGACTAGCAATATTTCCATACTTTTGCATAGTTTTTTATTTTATATACTCACTCTTTATTTATTACACCTCTGCAATGACCTCATTTCCTTGCAAGGATTGACTCCCTTATCTTACATTCCAGTAAATCCCCTGCTCTTGATCTATTGATGCTGCATTGGGTGTTTGTTACAAACCTAAACAGAGCGGAAGTTGCTTTGTGATGTTACCCGTGAATAGTTAAGTTACACTTGAAGGGAGACTTTGCTGATTTAAACTTTAGTGCGTGACCTTTGATATTATTGAACGCCCGTTACATTCAAACCGTTTCCAATTGAGTTGCTATGAAGCTAATTAACACTAGCAGCACACAACCCTCTCTGTATTTCTCAGCATGGCTGTGTTCAGAGGATTGTGTCTTTGGGTGACTTAACCCACGAAAAAGTATGATCGAAGACAACTACCTTTTTCTGAAGAGTCCATAACGTTTTTTTATCCCTCCATGTCGTCATTGGCTACAACCAACTGGAGGAGGGGTGGGGGTGCGTTCGCGATCACGGAAGGCTTGTATTTTCCATGTGTAGATATGTCTATTTATATAAAAGCATAAATGTAACTCCCTTTAATAAGACTTTTAAAACTTTTCACGGATGGGACTACTATGCAGTTGGGGGGGGGGGGGAGAGATCCTAGAGCTGCAGTTTCTAGGTCATCTCTGATGTAAAGTGATTTCTTTGAGAGAAGTTAAGAAGGTTTTTGGGGACCACTGCTTTTGGATTAACTAATCTACAAAACTATGACTTCACAGCATCTGTGTGTGTGTTTGTTTTGTTGGGTCTTCACTAATAATGAGACTAACAGGAAACAAGTGTATATTTCCCCGGTCAGACACAATCTCTACCTCCTTGAACCTTGTTCAAAGGCATTAGAGTTGGGGAGCCAATATGTTTTTTCTTATCTCTTCTGCCCATCACCAGTTTTCTTTAGTCATTTAAGTGCCACTTGGCTGAGCCTGCATCTTCGTCACCTCCGCGGAGGCCATCCGACTCCTGCTGCCTCACTCACTGCCTCCTCACCTTCCGGCCTGTAGCTCTTACTGGGTTTAAGAGTTTAAGAAACACTTCGGTGACTCGCTTACTGCAGGTGAGGAGATTGCCCGTAGCTCTCTCAGGCAGACACGAGTCAGGCAAACCACAGCGAGGCAAACTAAGAGAATTATCTCTTGCTGGCATTTGGGCAAGGTGGATTTCGAGGAAGTGTGATCTGTGGTCGACTGTGAGTTATTGTTGGTGTGTTTTCAACTTTTATTAATCTAGGGAAGGTCAACTCAAAGCTCTCGCTCTTTCCCAGGGACTCTTTTCTCTTTTCTTTACACTCATACTGTTTTACACAATAGATGTCCAATTGTGGGTTTCACCTTGTTTGAAGCCTTCTTTTTAAAACCAAATTCTAAAGAATGTTCCGATCCAAACCCTTCCACTTATAAAACTGCCTGTATTCATTTTGAACGGCAATGAAGGTGAGCGGGTCCACCACTTTAGTTCAGCCTGATATACCTCTATGGGATGAATTGCCACAAACCTGTTTTACACACTTTCATGGTTCCCAAATGAATTCTCATGACTTTAGTGACCCCCTTATCTTTCATTCCGTGTCACCAGCTGGTCTAATCTTCTTATCCCACTTGTCCAGTGAAATATCGCAATATCTACACAATGGATTGACACAAACTCTTTCATACATAGCAACAAACAGATGCTAATTCACGATTCACAGGCTTGCTAGTTCTGTCTATTTATCCTGTTGTAACAATTAGGCAACTGTAAATAGGAAAGCAGAAACTGATAATATGAATTTCACCAAAACATAGTGAGCCAGCCATCACACACACACACACACACACACACACACACACACACACACACACACACACACACACACACACACACAAAGGTTTTATAAAACACAAACCAAAGTAACAATATTAGCATTAATTGCAGCTTTTCATGGCATTCTTCATTTGCCTTCTGAGCAAACAAAACCATTGATTTTGTTTGTCCTTCCGTACTGTTGGCAGTTTCCATTGTCCTGTTGGGATTAAAGCTACATCTTTATACATATGCAGTATATACTTTGCATGAGGTCGCAAATTTGGGAGTAGCATGGTCTACTTATCGGCTTTGCGCCCCAAATAGCAAAGCTTCTGTCAAAGCAAGTCACAAATCCTCGAGGGCAAGTCCAATTCTAGTAATACATGTATTTGTACTGGTGTAACTTTTTGCCTACCTGTGCATGCAACATTGTGTGTGTGTGTTTGTGTGTGTGTGTGTGTGTGTGTGTGTGTGTGTAACCCCCAGCGGTAATGCAGACCATTGAGCTCTATTCAATAGTAGCTGGGTACAGTTCATTTCTCAGGCTGTCTATTTGCAGGGCACTCAATGAGGTGCACTCCCAACCGTCTCAGTGTCCCAAACACCTAGCCCTGCCATCCATCTACCTGACAAACACTTCTGCCTTTTTTTTTAAACCTTTATTTATCCAGGGAGGGTTTGCTGAGCCGGCATCCTGCTTTATAGCCATGCCCTGTTACACACCTACAGCAGTGAGGTATTCCCCACCTGAGAACCATCTCAGACTTTTACTGCTTGACCCTGAACTGGGTCAGTGTAGTCTGGCTGAGTTTTAGACCGTGTAAATGTCCTATTCCTGACTGCTTCATCAACTTTCCACTGAGAGTACTAGAAAAGAATGTGCTGTAACCTACTGTTGAATTTAGATGCAGGGATAATGAAGATAAAGCCATTTTGGCTTTTTGGGGCCAGTAGGGAATCCTGACTTACATTTATAATTTGCTGTAACAGTTTGGTTTTGGTGGAAATGGGACATAATAGGAGTTTGAATGATCTTCCTCTGTGTGTGTGTGGGTTTCTTCCCACAGTCCAAAGACAGGCAAGATCGGTGAATTGAAAGCTCCAAATGTTAGCGTATATCGTTGTGTGTCTGTGTGTTTTAACCCTGCCATTAGTCCGGCTCAACGGACGCACACTACGTTCCTCCCCTCCTGCTATCTCTTAGCACCACCCTGGTCGGTTTTCAGTGGTTTAAAGAAATACAAACAAGTGAGAGCGTTCTTTTCCCTTTCAGAAGCTTGTATTGTACAGTGTCCATAGAAACTGCAGCAGCAATGTATTGACTTACCTCCACAGTAATTTTATAGGCCGTAGATTGTTGTATTGAATTGCATGATATTGTACAGGTGTTAGCATTTGTATCGGACTCCTGTATACAATAATTCCGTCAGCACTAGAAAGCAAAGTGTGTATGTACACATCACCCTTGTTCCGAGAGCCTCAGAAATATTTGTCCGTCTTCCTGCCCAGAGTAGACACTGAGGTAATCCTCACTGATGGAAAAACAGTCACCGTCCCAAAGCCCCCTGTCTGCCCACTGAGCGTGTGATGAGATAGTGTATTTTTATTTATAAAGGACAACACACATTAATCAACATTTCTGTAAATGTACCAATGTTAGCCAGTTGGCTAGTTTTCCACCGTAGTCCTTTGGCCAGATGATTTTAGACCATGGCAGGAAGAAGCAAAAAAAAAACTTAATACATGTTAAAATATACACACAGCACTAAGAAAATACCATAAATACAGGTAGATTGAAAATATAAGCTTTTTTTTAGTATGCCATGCGTTGCAGAAAGCAACAGGACACTACTAGAGATCACACACCAACAGTAGCTTGAGTAATATAAGAAGCCAAGCAAGCCTCAGGACACGTTCATGGAACTCCAACACCAGTCAGCCATGCAAAGCAGTAGCATGCAGTACTAAAAATATGTAATAAACTATATCACTCTCTCATGTTAATACATCACAGACTAATAAGATGGTATGATAGATAAAATACAAATACATTTTTTATACATACCCAGATAGTGCTGAGCAGGCTGTATTCAACACAGGGCAAGACATCAAACATGTTAGCTACAGATCAGCAGTGATAACGACCATATGAAATGACCTGGGGATTAGAAATGATCACAAATCTGATTACTCTAGAGCCAGGCCTTGAGGTATGAGGTGCAGTTTCTTATTTCATTTATTAGTGTGTTCCACAAATTGGAAGCACTAACTGAAAAGCACAATTGACTAAAAGTACTGGACGTGTAAGTAGTTACACAATCCCCTCTCAGAGCTGACCTACTGCTTCTATTGTTGCAATTTTTTTTGTTTAATAAAAATACTGAGTGGTGGTGGAGCTTTGCCATTTAAGATCTTGAACATTAGGCACATGTTATTGTATTTGTTTAGATTTTCCCAAATAAGGATTGCATGTTTGTTAAGGATTTAACAGGAGTTGCATTGTTAGCTTGCATCTAGCTTGTCGTGCAGTATACTAGAGATGGACGATCATTGAAATTAGATACAATTTTGCTGCTGCGCTTGTTAGGCAGCTTCTTATTCAATTTTCAATTCAATTTTATTTATATAGCGCTAAATCACAACAACAGGTATCTTATTGCGCTTTGCATAAAAGAAAAGGTCTAAAGCAGGTCTTATATGCCTTAAATTTGCAAAATTGTTTTTAGTTTTTTAGGTTGTTTTTTTTAACTTGTTTTTTAAAATGACATGGTGGAGGAAAGGATGACACTGTGAAGATATTGCTTGGGAAATTTGGAGAAGTCTCCTCCACTTTGACAATGAGACGACACCGATGAGTTCATACAGAGAAATAAAGGTGACAGGTGGCTCTTGCTACAGTCTGGAAAAAAAAAAAACTGAAAACGTATTTATTTTGTGCTGTGTGAGAGTGGAGGATTCATTTACCACATGTGATATCTCAGGTGATATCTTCCACAGCGCTGTTCCATGTAGGTCACTTGGAGAGGTGGTACATTTTGGAAAACTTACAGCCTTTTTCATCCTTGTTGGTGACGTGTCCTCATGTGGAAGGCGATGTCTGCGGGTCGACCACTTCGGTCCAGGCTGAAACATCTCAACAACTATTGGATGGATTTCTGGAAAGTTTAGTTTGAACATTCATGCTCATTAAAGGATAAATCGTTTTGACTTTGGTGATCTTTTTTTCCCTCTGAAGGGTCACTGAAATCTTTAAGTAACTCTTACTTGGGGAATTGGCACAAGATTTCAAACAAACATTCATGGTTTCCAGAGAATGAAGCGTATTGACCTTGGCGATCCCCTTATGTTTTATTTAATACCATCAAGCATTTGACCGTCTTCATTCAGCGTGAAATGTCAGCTATTGGATGGCTTTCAGTTTTACAATTGGTACATCCATATTCAACATGCAGAAGGAGAAATCCTACAGGCTTTGGGGATCCCTTGACCTTTCCCTCTGATGACAATATGGAACACATTTGGTTTGAAAGAAAATATCTTGACAACTACTAGATGGATTGTCATAAAATTTGCTATGGATATTCAAAGTCCCCTGAGGATAAGGTCTCCAGACTGTTGGGATCCTCTAGCTTCTAGCACCATCAACATATCAAAGGTGGTATACATCCTCCAATACCTGAGCTGTACTTGTTTTAAATAGGAAATGTTAGCATGCTAACAACCTGGACGTCAAACTGGTAAATATTACCTGCTATTTATTAGCGCATTGGCACTGCCATTGTTATTAGGATTGTTTACTAGTCTGGTTCCTCAATACCCCCCTAAAGTATTCTTATTCCAACCCAATATCAGACACATTATTAAACTAAAACATCAGATATTTACAGTACATCAAGCTTTTCCCTTACGCATCCACATTCTGGTCCACACATCACAGTCACAAATGTCACAGACAAAGGACAAACATTACAAAGGAAGAACGGGGAAGAAAGATTCATGAGATCACTGTCATATCATAAGCCCGCTGTCGCACACCCCAGAGCTCCAGTTCTCAGATGTAGTTTAGAGAGAGCATATTAACAAGGATGAAATTAACACATGAAACATCTAATATAGATTTAAGAAAGAGAAGTAAAGAAAAAAAAAAACTAAAAGGAGAGGTTGAAGGAGGGCTGTTTTAAGGTTCAAACATAGGGATTTGTATCAACTGGAGGAAAAGTTGTTTTGTTTTTTTCTAACTAAGCTTTACATTGTTGGAACCACTGGTCCGTTTTTGTCCAAAACCCCCCCGTAAAAAGCAAGAGACCGTATTCAAAACACCCTACATTTTCACATTCCGGCCTCATCAACAGCCTTGAAAAGCCATAATAACTGCAACCAGCAGTCTAATTTGAATGACACTAGGAGGGTTGATGGATCTTGTTGCTTTTTGGCCCGAGGAGGTGCTGCATAATTTGAATGGGATGAGATGTTTACATATTGAGAAGCTGTCATAGTTCAGCAGCACGGCTGTGACTGAATGAATCTATCTATCTATCTATCCATCTATCTATCTACGTTGACATTTTTTGGAGGGAAATAGGAAATGAAAATCAACATTTACATCACTACAGTCATGCTATCAATGCACAAATTATTGATTAAGACGTTTGCGTAAATCACAACTTTCAACGATCGACATTACAAAAACAATCTGTGGAGGTATTTTCTGAAAATACGTGCAGACAAGGAGACAGCATGAAGAGAAAAGAGCATGATGATTCTTTATAAATCATACTGCCATGGTGCCTCATCTCATTGGGTCAAAGGTCGACTCAACACCTCTCCCGTGCTGAACTTGGGTGTGATGTGTCCAATCAAACAACCTTGTCTCCATCACGATCCAGTGGTGCAGGCAGCCGTTGCGCTCACGGGGCAAAAGTGTGGGAAGACTTTTAAATGCATTAGACGCGGCTGACCGTGTACATCAGCGTTGTCTGAGCTGTCGATAAAAGTAAGAGATCCGAACCCACAGTGCAATGTTCCGATCAATCCAAGGACGGTTATGGATAAGGACCAAAAGTATTTGGCTTGGTTTAGCTCTGTAAACACTGACTGCATCAGACAGAAAGGAATGGAAGTAAATAAGTGAACATCATGGAGAGACTAACAGATTTCTCTTGGATTTAAAAACATGTACATGCACACAAGGGCGTAGAAAGCCAGATAGAACACAAATGTAGCTCAGCGTGAATTCTTTCAGGAACACCTAACTTTTAATCCCTGCACTCCCAAATCAATTCAGCTGTTATCCTAATAAATGTCCTTTTGCTGTGCAAAACTGTTGCATATATGCAACAAGTCTCTCCTGAGTTAAATGTAGCTCAGCGTAAATTCTTTTCAGGAAGACCTCATTTAATCAGTCCTCTCTTCCCAAATGGAATGAGCTGGTGGAGGTTCTCTATCCCTATACAGATATGCGAAATATTCATATAGCGATGGAGTCCAATGGCCAAAGACTTTGTGCATTTCATTGAGCTGTGCAATAAACCTAATTTGCGTTTCTGCAAACATGTCTCTCCGGCTTGAAGTGAAATTTGAGGAAAAAGAGACACCATCCCCACATATTGTGTGCTATTTATTTAACTGTAACTCGGCACTGTGCCTTATTCTGCATTCCCCCCAAAAATGTTGTTGCTCTGGCGTCTGCCTCAATTTCACGGCAGAGAGGAACACAATGAATAATTTGTTTTTTTTGTGGATTGTTTTTCTATTGCTGTGTCTTTCAAATTGTGAAACAACCGTTTAAAATCATTTCACGGGATTGCATAGAATGAAAGTAACCCGACTAGTTGCCTCATAATGAAGAGAGATCAGGCTTGTTTGTGGTCTTATTATTGCAAATCAGAAGCGTGCACTGATTCGGCAAGGGGGATCAACTTTTTGGGAGATGCCTAAACCATGTATACACTCCTTATACTGTACGGTGGTTTGGATTGTGTGTTAGGGCCCCTGCCTTTTAGGTTAGTTTAGGCTCCTAGTCAAAGCAGGTGCAAAATGATTGTATGCAAATTCAGCTCGTTCCAGTCCATTGCTGTTGATTGGTACAGTTTGTACCAACAACTTTTAACAACAACACCTCTTTAACAACATCTCTCTGACAAAGATTAATGGCGGACTGATCTCTACCTTCAGCCCTGGACTGATGAATCCAGGAGCTTTTTAAACTCCAGCTGGGCTGATTGCAGGAAGTTGATTGGAAGGAAAGTTTGTAGTTTGTTGGAGCCTATTGTGCTACAAAGCAGTCTTTTTGTTTCTGTTCTATTTAAATTGTAACTTGGTAAGCTAATGGGTGCTGTGCTCTTTTAGTTGTGGTTAGAAATGACTTAATGACTTTGTTTACATCGGCATCACCCATATAGCTCTTTTTGTGTTTTGTGATTTAATATTCCTTTACCTCTTAATTAAAAATCCTTTTTTTTACCGTGACCTCTTCTCCCTTTTTGCCTTGGTTCCTCCAGTTTCATCCAGTTTATGTTACGCCCAATCTTACAACGGGCCTGGTCGTAACGTTGTGTTGTTTGGCGCTATGTCAATAAAATTGAATTGAATTGAATATGCTGTAAGTATCCCCTAAAGAATATGTATTCAACTTTGTCTTCTACAAACACACTCATATAATGCTAATTTTCGTTGCCAGATGAGTTTCAGGGAAAATACCTGAAAATCATTCGCTGTTTAAGTCTGTTAGTCGGTGAAGTCTGACACTCCCAGACCACATCCGGTGAAGCTGTAGGGAGGATGGTTTGGTGTACAGAGCACACGACGTTGGATATGTTCACTCATTCACTACTCCCTACATGAGAGAGTTTGACCAGAGGTTAAAATGATGTGACATACTGGGCAGAAATCAAACTTAAGTAAACATTTAGTAGTCAAACAGTTTTGTGTTGGCAGTTACAAACAATAAGAAAGAAACTGGACTCTGGGCTGCAGTCCGTGTATTTGCTCCCGTCAAGTTCTATATACATCTATATTTTTTGGGGGGGTTTGCAGTTCTGTGTTACAGACAACAAAATGCAACCGAGAGCCTGCACAACTTCCCAAAATTGGCCACAAAAAATGGAAGAAAAACTGTTGGTAACACTTTCTAATATTGGTACATGAATTATCATGAATTCATACACAAAAAAGCAAGAATTTGTTCATGTAGTACTTCATCAGAATCAGCTTTATTTGCCAGGTATGAGGACACATGTGAGGAATTATTTTTTGGAACATCGTTGCTCACAATGCGCTCACACATACAAAACAACAAGACAACACATACACACTAATATGTACACATAAATATATACACACTCTAAACAGAAACAATATAGAGGCCATAGTGCAATGAGTGCAATGAAAAGTGCAATAGAAATTTGTTAAATTCATTTAAATCATAAATTAATGAACTTTCAGTAATATACAAGGATTATTAGTATCTCATATGTTATGGTTTGGGGTTTTTGTTGGGGTATTTTTCCTGTTTGGCCTTCCCTGGGTTTTTGTCCCGGCTTTGTCCCTGGTCTGGTGTCTTAGATTCTTTCTTATGTTCCCTGTGTGTTTGTTGTGCATTCTGCTTTATTTTGGTAGTCAGTTTCCTGTCTTGTCCTGTCTTGTATAGTCTAGCTTTACTTTGTTTGTCTGATTGTCCAGCCCTGCCCTAACGTGATTCACCTGTTGTCTCATCTGATCCCAATTACCTCGTTACCTCATGTATTTAACCCCAGTGTTTCCTTTGCCTCTTGTAAGATCCTTTTGTTCTCCAGCGTGTCGTCACCTCTTCCCCGTTCCAGCTCTAGTAAGACTTCCCCGTGATATTTTTGCCTGTTTACCTTCCCCTGTGAGTTTCCAGCCCTTGTGCTTCGGTTTTTGGTTTTTCCCTGGCTCCTTGTGTTTTGATGTTTTTGGTATCTGTTGCTGCCTTGTTTTCCCCAATAAACCCCTGTTGCCTTCCTACCTGGTACACTGTGTTTGGGTCCTCCTTCCGCCCCCACCACAACATCATACATGACTTAATGCAGGAACAGTACATTAATTAATGCCTCAACTAAGGTATTTGAATCCTCATGATTTCTGCTTTATTGATGGTATTCATTTATTCTTCAAAAACTGTCCAATCAAAGCAGTGTACATGTATGTATGTATATATTCTGAAAGATTGTAGTGTAATCATTGTTAACTAAACATTACTTCTTTATTACTTCATTATGTTTGTGGCCCTTCAAATAATGCTGACCTAGTCCATATGTAGCATTGATAAATAAGAGATGATTCATTGTGACATATAATTAAATGTGTTAAAATTGAAAGTGAGAGTGGGTCGGCGAAGTATTTCTGAGGTCACTGCAATAACACAAAATACAGCAGATTCATTTCTATAGTTGCTTTATTCAACATGAGCCACTTAAATATATATGCCTGAGAACAATGTTCACCCAAGTAGGAGATTCATGAAACTTGACCTTTTACTAACTTCTAAGTGTCTGAACACCAGAATCTGATTTTTCTTTTTTATTTAAATTGAGAGGTCACAAAGATGATTACAAAGATGATGAGTATGCCACCATTAATCATATCTTATCATCAACGTTAAAGATGGACCAGGTCAGCATTTTATTTGAAGGGCCACACACATGATGAAGTAGTGAAGAAGTAAAAATAAAAAATCAGTAAGGACATCAGTAATGAATCAGAAATCCTGATGATTGTAATGCTCTATTTGGGGCATTAATGAACATTATGTTCCTGCAAAAAGTCATGCATGCAATACTGTTAATCCTCATACTTTACCTTTAACGTTTATGAAGTACTACATTCATGAATTCATGTTTTTCATGCATGAAGTCAGGCTAATTCACGTACCATTAATATGAAGTTGAAGTTTTATCACATCAGTCTACAAGTATTACTGTACTACAGCAGTGTTTTTGTTTTGTTTTTATACATCAGAATGTTGTGAAATTGTGATCTTTATGTTTATTTCTTGTTTTAGTACCAAAATGATAAATGCTAACAGTATATATAATAGTATGATAAATATATATTGCAAAATCCTGCATGCACATGTTGTGGGATGACTTGCAGACACCGAACTGGATACCTTTCACTGTCCTACTAGTATGGAAGAGAAGTAAATAGATAACTTTTTCAACACTTTAAATTTTAAGCGTGTTATCCTAAGCCAGCCTGAGCTCTCTCCGGCTCTCCGCATTCATTTAACAGCAGCCAGCGAGTGCTGGTGAATTGTCCCCATCACTAGACAAATGTAGAGGCCATGAAACTCCTCTCCAGCCTTATTGCTCACCTAAAACAAACAAATGGAAGGCAATTACACTACAATTAATCCATATATCATGAAAGGTGGCTCCAGAGAAAGGCAAATTCCAACTGTAACAGGTAGTGAAAGTGACACATGAAACGGAGCTGATTGAATGCTGTGGGGCTGTACGACATTAAAGTTGTGTGTGTTGTTTACTGTCTATGACTTGTTTATTACGTTGTTCGAGGGCCTTTTGGCCGCAGCCAGAAGACGAGTTCATGAAGGACATCTGCCTTTCATTAACCTTCTTCTGATTTTCCATTACTCATACTCTAATAAGCCGCTTCTAATGATGGTCTCATGACTTTGTCACCATCATGGAAGTTAATTAACATGTTTGGGAACTGAAGAACATCACTTCGTTCAATTTAATTGCGAGATTCCTGTGAACTTTGCACCAAATAAGCTGTTGCTTAACCATCAAGACAAAATCTTGTTGTACTTGATAAAGATAAATTATTGATTCTGATACAAAATAAACGTATACGTACAGTACATATCCCAGAGAGTGTGTTCACTGATTTGGTCTTGGCTGAAAGTGTCTACGGGCGTTTTCACACTAAGGGCCCTATTTTAAGGATCTATGTGCACGGTGTGAAGCCTCTGGTGCAGGTGCATTTAGGGCGTGTCCAAATCCACTTTTTCTAGTTTGACAGCAGAAAGAAGGGTCTGTACTTATTGTCTTTATTAATTCATAGGTGTGTTTTGGGCGTAACATGCAATGAACCAATCAGTGTGTCATCTCTCTTTCCCTTGACCAGGCTGTAAACACTGTGTCAGTCTTATAATAGCAAAGACACTTGTGTCAGTCTTTGCGCCGCGTCGCGCTGGGTCAAGATAAGGACCCTGTAATTCATCCGCTGTGGTCCGAATCAGTTGATGACTTTGTAAACTCGGAGCGATTTCCTCTTGGTTGGGTTTGGTTTCACACCTGTAAAACTCCAAAAGAACCAAATTGCGACATCACAAATCACATAAGAATGTTCACTCCTCCTATTGGTCAGACGTGTCTGCTGCGGTAGAAAGTAAGCCAATACAGGAAGAAGGCCCTGTGTGGACTAGTGCACACCGCTTGCATCTCCATGGTCAAACCTTATGTTGTCCTTGTGTCAACCTAAACCGTTTTCCTACATCAATGTTCTTTTTAACTACCCACAATAACATGATTGATTCCACACAACGCTCTTTGGCAAGTATAAATCTCTACTTTTATTAATTGTAGGGTGTCTTACTCAATTTTATAGCTTTTGGAGAAAAATTGAAGTGCTTTTGAAATAGTATTGAATGAAAGTTGACATATTCCAGTCTGTGGTTATCCATCAACATACATTCCTTTAATTTTATTCAAAATCATTCAGTCTGCTTTTCTAACACAAACATTAGGTATAATTTCCAATAAATGAGGTTTATTAACCATAAATTCCAAAAATAACTGTAAAACTAAAGTGTTGAAAACATCAAAAAAGTGGCAAACATTGGGAAATAAAAGTCAAAAGTGTTGAAAAATGTACAAAACTTCAGAAAAAGTTAACAAAAAGGCGAGTTATCAAGCTTCAACAAAAGTGTTGGTTTTCAATTTGGACGGGAAGACAACACAAAGGTTAAATAATCCGACATTGTATCCCGAGCAAGGTTACTACGTCTCCTCTGCTCACCAAGGCCTTCCTCTGCCCCATCCGTCTCCAACTGTAGCGGCGGCTGGTACTGACTTGATATTTCTGGGAGAGAAACATTGCAAGCTGCTACAGTTTGCTGCTCTGCCGCTTCACAGCTTGCTAAGCGATTGGGACTACAGGATACATTTAGCTCAAAGTTGTTGGTGCGATTCGAGTTCGGATCACCTTCTCACCACAAACGAACGGCTCCAGAATTCGACTGAAAGCGTGGCAACAGCACATCAAAAGGACCTTTTGACCTTCATCAAAAGGTCCCGGCACGCTTGTTTGTTCTGCTTTTAGTGTGCATACCGAGTGTGATAGCCGCTCACAAAGGGGGAAAACAATCACTAGTGCAGTTCAACCAAACTAAACGAGGCAGGTGTGAAAGCGCCCTAACCTGAAAAACAACAACAAACATTTAATTATTTGGATAATTCATCTTTATGGTCCAAAAGTCAGATAGACTCATGAGCAACTTATTAGACAGAGTTTTAGTAACCTTTAATTATACAAGGCAGGAGTTGTATAATGAAGTGAACTGAGGGCGATTGTACATCTGGACTGATGACTAAACCACTTAAGAACACATGAAGAAACAGCCTAATATGAACACCAGACAAGGGAAACAGCAGCAAAGAGTACAGATGTAAGTCTCCATCATTAAGATAAAATAACTGAGGAGGACGTTTTCTTGAGGTAAAGGTTCTGTTCTCCCAAATTACCATCAGCAGTATTAATCCTGAGCAAACTGAGGTAGCAAATAAGGAAAACTGTCCATAGCAAGGTTCGTGGATCTTCCTTAATAATTATAATAAAAACAACTCTAACTAAAAACAATAGTTTTCACAGTGCTTTGCCAGGAGAAGCCAAAGCACATAAACATACAATACGTAATTGCAATAGTGAAAAACCTTTGAAGATTAGAGAAGAAATGACACTTCAATAAACAATGTGGAACTAATTGTATGTACTAGGGTAAAAACACAAAGGGAAAGACGATTAAAAGAAGATGTTATCACGTAAAAGCAAGTCTATAAAATGTGTTTAAGTAGATTTATTCATGTGATTGGGACAATGCACATTAATCAACATTTCTGTAAATGCACCAGTGTTAGTCGGTCGGCTAATTTTCAACTGTAGTCCTAGCATGCATGTCTCTATGGTGGGAAGAAACAGAGTACACACAGGAAACCCATGCAGACTCCACACAGACAGGCACAGAATGCAGGCCCAGGCACAGATCCAAACGCTGGATTCAAACCCAGAACCTTCTTGCTGTGAGCCAAAAGTGCTAACCACTGAGCCAGCAGGCAGGAAGAAGTTCTTCAATAAAGGTTTCTGATTTAGCTAATCTTACCCCTAAAAATTGCAACACTATATCTGGAAAGACACTTTACTGTTGTATTGGAGTTGCAGCAACGGCTGGACTTACCTAAAGGGGGAGTCGAGACAAAAATTAGCTGTTCGGCCTTCCGACTCTGACCCAGTCCACCTGGTACCCTGCTGCTAACTCCAAGTAAGTACTGTGCAGCAATCCTGTGCTTTGTTGATACTTAACTTCTATAGTTGTGACTCCTGTTTGTTGGGAATAACCACCATGTGAGCACAATATTAACTATTAAAGCTCTTAAATTGACAAATAATGCAGAACTCAGCAATTGATTTGCACTTAATTGGTGCAAATGAACACATTTGCAATTAAAACAAATGACCAAAACCAGCTTAAATGCAGGACTTTGGAGACCCCTTGGGATCAGGTGTCCCGAAGCCCACTTTGCCTGGGTGGTAACTCGCCAATCCACCACACACACACACACACACACACACACACACACACACACACACCAAAATACTTATGCACAAATAACGCAGGAGCAAATTAAAAACTCTCAAGCTGACCAGCAATGACGTCAGCTGCTCATTTGGATCTCCCCCTATTCTCTTTGTGTGTGTGTGTGTGTGTGTGTGTGTGTGTGTGTGGGTGTGCCCCTTCGCACAGGCGTGTGCTTTTGAGGCGCGTTGCTACGTGCCCAGATTGGAAAGCAGCTTCATGGGAAGGCAATAACTTGCACAAGTGATGGAGGGAGATAGAGACCAGTGAGTGGCTGCCTGGTTCCCCCCAGAACTCCTGAGACTAAGCAGTATGCAATCAGCACCTCTGGAGTCATGAGTGAGCTGCAGGCACAGAGTGCCTTCCCATAATTCTCAATATCTACAGATTGTAGCCAATAATGTAAGCTGCTTTAATCTGTAGGCCAAGTGCCATAGTGGCTTGATTGGTTTGGTTGCCAGAAGCATCTATTGCTACATAACATCCCTGAAGATATAAAATAAGTACACATGTGCACGACAGGAATAGACTTCTGTGATGATGTGGATAGAGATAAAAATAGCCCAATTAATTAAGGTCGACCCAAACTCTCTGCTGAGATTCCCGGAGGGACTGTTGCTGTGATATTTCAAAGGGGCTTGTTTTGGCATTTTATTAAAGCACACCCAAGTTTTTTTTTAATACCCATCGCTGTGTCACTCTCATGACTGAGCCCCGACTCAACATCACCCCCCTGTCGGACTGAGCCACCTCCTCTCCCTCTCTCTCCCTCTCACTTCCATCAGTCTGCCTCTGTCTCTCATCCCTCCTCTCTCTCTCTCTCTCTCTCTCTCTCTCTCTCTCTCTCTCTCTCTCTCTCTCTCTCTCTGCTGGAACGCACGGACCTCCGCCGCTGTCCAGGGATAATACTCTTTGCCTTTCCCCGTCTGTGCCGCTGCAGAACGGACCGTAAAGCTGCATGCTGCCTCTTCCTAGCCGCCTGCCAGACCGAGACCCCGACCAAGGTAAGCCAAGTCAAATCTCGCCGTGCTGGCTAAAGCTGGGCTTAGCTGTCAGTTTAAGGGATGGCTTCTGCACTTGCGGGTTCACTGGGATGCGTGCTGTGCGCACTGGAGACACATGACCATGCATGTCGCCACGGTGAGAGGCTGTGGTCCGCGGATCGCAGGGTGATCTGTTGAAGCCTGAGTTGTGCTGTTTCGGCCAGTATGGAACCTACTTGAAGATAGAAGCAGAGGCAGAAGAGATAAAAGAAGAAAGACGAGGAGAAGAAAAGATTAAGAAGAGAGAGAGACAGAGAGAGAGACAGAGAGAGAGAGAGAGAGAGAGAGAGACAAGGAAGGGTAGAGAGATTTGGGGAAATTGTTGCCAGACTGACCTATTGACTAGTAGTTTCATCTTCCATAGCTGGCAAAAGGGGCAGTTTTGTTATGATCGCTTCAGTTAACAGTGTGTATATTTTGTATGTTAGGGTGGGCAGGTTACTGTTGGGATGATCAGCCGGACTCTCCGGTCCCGTAGCGGTTGCCTGCGGATCCCGGGCTGATGCGCTCAGAACGGGGAGCTGTTGCTGGAGTTGCTCGGTGCCAATACGGAGGAGGCAGTTGCTGCGTGTGTGTGTTGTGTTGTGTGCGTTTGTGCGTTTGTGTGTGCGCGCGCAGCGGTGATCTCTGCTAGGGTGCGTGCGTGCCTGTGTGTGTAATCACTGCCTTCATCATACAGTCCGCTTGCGTGTGTGTTTGCTGAGAGAAAAAGAGGCATATGGGGGAGATGGTGTTCAGAAAGGATAGCTATAAAAAAATGTATTTAAAAACAAGAGAGACGCGTGCGCATGTGGCGCGCGCGCACATTAGTGGATGCACTCGAGTTATCAATTTCCTTATCAAAGTGGTTGTTTCGATATGTTTTGCATTAGTTAGGATGGAGGAGAGGAAGGAAGCGATTTGCTCCATTTCATTCCCGAAATGTAAACCTCACTTAGCGGCAACAGCAGTGTGCGCGTTTGGAGACGGAGAGAAAACAGACAGAAGAGTAGTAGAGAGGGAGATAGAGAGAAGATGGGAATGCGAGGAGGGAGAGAGAGTTAGAGGAGAGATGAGAGAGATGAGAGAGAGGGAGAGAGTGAGAGAGAGATGGCGTCCTACACCAGCGCTTTCTGCCAGTCGTTTGATTTATCGCCTCTCCAATGCGCACTGACGCACAAAGCTGCGGGTCCCCCCCAGCTCTTACTCGCTGTCATCTCACCGACTGATCAGGATTATCTCAGAATAACGGTCGTCGACCCATCTGGCCACCGGGAACACACCCTCACTGAGGCATGCGACCCTGTTACAGCCCCCACCCCTCTCCTCCCCTCTAAACACACGTTGTGACATGACGGATGATTGTCGCGTGAAAGCAATCATGACTGATGCAATGTGACAGGCGAGCCAATGGACATCCAGCGGTGATTTGTTTTGATATCAATAAGATCTCCTCTGCCTCACATTCGTTAACTAACGTCAATTCGTTAGTGCATCTCATTGGGATGGTGCGCGCGTGACTCATTTGGCCACACAGTGCCGTGCAATGCCGTGCCGTGCCGGATAGTTGGGGCCAGAGCAGCACTGCAGGCAGTTAGAAGTTTAACAGGGCTCATATGAAATTCTAGGACAGAGTAAAGTGAGCTTCATCATCATCATCTCTGTCAACACTGATCCCTTGTGTTTTTTCCATCATCATCATCATCTTCATCATGATCATCCTCATCATCCCCATCAACCCCTATGTCAAAACATGAAGCTGTATCTGTTGCCATCTCAATGTTGTCTTCACCGGCACCTCTTTAATCATTTTTTTTACATCAGCCATTCTTGTCATATTCCTCCTCCACCATCCTCCCCACTATAATTGCAACCATGTCAAAACCATCTTTTTATGTATAACTATCACACTGTAATCTTCTATACCCCTAACTACATCATCATCAGCGTCATCATCGCTCCTGTTTTAATTAACTTTCTCCATCCCCTCCTCCTTCTCATCTTCATTATTCACATTGTTTATGCCATTAGCAATGGGCTGCGACAAGTATTCCCATTTTCAATTTCAATTTTCATTTAGTTTATAGTGTCAAATGACATCAGAAGTTATCTCAGGACACTTTACAGATAGAGGAAGTACAGACCACACTCTATAATTTACAAATACCCAACAACCTCAATGCCCCCCCAAGAGCAAGCATGCATTCCCATTTTATACTTTATCACTATTACCTGTGTCATCATTAAAGACTTCTTTGCACGTATAAAAAGTGAATATGAGACCATGATTGCAGGTGAGGAGCTTTATTATGTGTGTGTGTGGGTTGCTCCTATCATGTGCGTCTCGACTGTGACACCACAGCACAATGCTGAAGGAGATTGAGCAGTGGATTGGATTTAGGGTCCTTGAAGGCCACACCTAACCCATTGCAATGTGAGCAGGGCAGATTAGACAAACAAGAATTGAAAAGAAAGAGATAAGAAGAGAGACAGAGAGGAAGAGGGAAGATGATTAGAGAAAGTAAAGAAAGACAGAGGGAGAGAGAGTCAGAGAGTAGGGAGGGTAGAAAATGGAGAGGACAATGAAGAATATTGAACATTGAATCTGCAGGTCTCACACAGTCAAATTCCAAAAGGCCTTTAATGCTACTAAAAATGTAACAAAGCTGCAAAACCAGTGTGCTACTAATTATCACTAATAAGAGTTCCGAGACTGAAAATTGACAGTTTAAGAAAAAGGACATAGGGGAAATCAATTTTTGCGGGAAACAAAGTCCAACAATGTGTGGTTAGAGGAATAAAGTGACAAAGATAAAAAACAAAAACAAGCATGGAGTTTGGGGCTGGTTATTCTTATAATAAGCCTTAATGCAGTGGATGAGGACATCAGTGGATAGTTTAATCAATGATGTAATGTTGAGGTTTTTCAACATCAGTCAGTATTATTCAATTCAATTCTGGCGCATCTTTTGAACGATTTTTTTTGGCAAACTTTTCCTGTTGGCTCAGTGAAGCACTCTATAGCACGCTCCATATTCTGCTTCCACAGCAGGAATAAATAACCATGCAGACTTTTGTAAGAATGCAGCATTTCAAAAAAGCCTGGCTGTGTTCTGTACTTGTAGCTTCTTCATAACAATCACAATTTATAGTTTTGTGCCGTTTCTACATCTCTGTACCTGTATTTAACAACCAATGGAATAGGTTGCCGTGTATCTCGTGTTTTCAGTTTTTCTGAACACTTTCAGCTGTTGCTTTCCACCAGCAAACAGCTGGAAGACTGCTGGAAGACATGCCCAAAAAATACACAAAGTGAAGAATAATCAACACCTGTCTTCTCTCAGCTAGCGTTCACGCTGCTGACCTGTGTTACATCCACAGTCCTGCTGGACAGGATATGAGCTTAAGACCTCTGTAGTCCTAACATTAACATTTAACAGTATGTTTTCCAATGTAAGCCACAGAAGACGTTTAAGACAGTGATCTGAAACACATGGTCTCATAAGAAGAACAACTAAAAGTATTTCTTAAAAGCCCGTGGATGACTTCACTTAAGTAGTTTGCTAACATTTCATGCAAGAGCACAGGCAGAGATGAGTTGCCTTCCGTAGGTTACTATCTGTAATCAGGAGGAAAAAAGTCGAAGGACAAATCAATGCTGATTTCTCTCACCATCTCCAACAAGCTGCAATCTCTGACCAGGACAAAAATAGATTTGGACTCAGGCAATGACATTTCTGTCTTACAGCAACAACAGATTGCAATAGCATGGGGAAAGGTTCAACCTTGCATTGAGTTTCCGGTGCACATCTGGTTGAGTATCCATTCTGCTGTGTTACCGGGTTTTGATTGCTGTTTAATGTGACTGTAGGCAGTAGCCAAATCAGCCTAAAGCTTCTGTCTGTGGGTTCAGAAGTAAAACATTGTCCATTCTTTTTACTCTGAAATCAACGTTTTAACAGCTGCAAACAGGCTCTGCTGTGCATATGTCATAAGAACGAGATTTGCAATACCATAAACGTCAGAAACCCATCACACATTAAATTCCATTCACCTTAATTGTATAGGGGTGGCACCAACAACATTAAAACTAGGTACCAATTGAGTCACATTTGGATCTGCTTACAGTGGCAGTGAATTGACTCTTAACAGGGTTAGCTCACAAAAAAAACACACAGGCTACTTCAATATAGAGGTCATTGTAATGGACTAGCATATTGTGTAAGCTGATTACGTGACTTTTTTCCAATGCATGCTGGGATCTTCTCCAGAAACATCCTGGCCTGGGAGATGAATATGTGGCGAAAACAAATTTGACTGAGAAATGGAAGAGATGACTAAAAATGATTGATAATACAATCAAATATATTTCCTTATTGAGCCAGCTTTTTGCATTCCCAGTCATTACTTTGCAGTCCATCTTTGGGTTTGTATGACTGTGTGTGTATGAAAGCCAATCTGTCAATCTGTGAAGTGACAGGTTTGCTCCATGTGCCTCTATCCGTGGATGTGATAGTCTATGTTTTTCAGCTTCTGCCTTCGTCGTTTTCATTCCTCTCCTCCTTTCCCCTCAGTACAAATATAAGAGGGATGGAGAGAAACATGGGGGGCAGTGGGGGAGACAGATGCTTTCCAATGTTAACTCGGCTGTTTGTCTGAAACAACAATGCCAGTAACAGTGAGGACAAATCTCATCGCCGCCCTGAATGTTTTTCTCTTCTCCCATTGTAAAATGCCAGACTGTGACTGGTGGCGATAAGTTAGTGGCTGCTTTTTTTTAGAAGAATGCAAAAGGGGGTTCGGGTAGATAGGGACGTGAAGAAGAGGGATGGCCTTAGGGAGGGAAATAAAGAGTTTCAGCCTTGCAAAATTGTTACAGTATGGTGCCGGTATTCAGAAAATGCTGCAGGCCTTTCTGAAAATATACAACAGTATGCAGAATCTCAACAATATCAATGGTTGTCTCAAAAAGATGTTTTGATACTGGAACCAGCGAAGGCTGTCAGTCATTAGTGGATACGGGACGGAGCCATAGCTCACTTGCATGCTGGGTAAAAGTCATGTTAGAAGTTACAAATGTAAGAATGTGGTGGGTTTGTTGAGAGAATCATTCTAAACTTTGCATTAGAAAAAGTTAACAAGCGGCCCTTGAGTTAAGATTATTTTGCCTAGTGGTCAACATAATTCTTTAGACCTAAACATTAAACACTTTGGAGTAACATCAATATAACATGTTGTTAGAAGTCATTTTAGCCCTCATGTTGTCCTAACTCAAACATTAGGTATAATTTCCTATAAATGAGGTTTATTGACCATTCATTCCAAAGATAACTATAAAACTAAAGTTAATAAGTTAGTGTTACGTAGTGTTAAAAACGTCAAAGGAAAGTGACAAACACTGAAAAAAGTGTCAAATAGTGTTCAAAAAAGAGACAAAAATGTAAGAGAAAAGGAAAAAACATCGATACAAAGCATCAACAAAAGTACTGATTTTCCATTTTGATGGGAAGACAACACGAGGGTTAAAGTCCCACTGCAGACACAGTTTAAAGTTTATAAAAAAAAACTTAAATAAAAAAAAAAATCTCTGAAAAAAGTGTACTGTACATTGTCTCTCCTTATTAAGAATCTCTGGATCTGACTTTACCCCGCCTAGCACTGCTGCCCGTGCTCGGGCTAGGTTAAGACCGGTGACTACAGTCTAGCACCTACCTTCCATTGACAGGAAGTAGCAGTGCACATCAAGATGGCTTGAAACTTCGGAGACATCGAGCCATTAGGCCTGCATGTTTGATTCTCCTGTCGGAGATGAGAAGTCTGCTTTGCACTCATCGTGGCGACTACCAGATGTATCACATGAACAAGTGTAGTTCAGATCTTTTTTTGTTTAGGTTAGCTTGTAAATGGCAGTGACGACAGTGTTTTTTCACTCTTTGCGCTGGAGGTTTTAAGTTACTTTGTTGGTGTGGGGTCCAACGCTCGTAGTGTTTCCCATTTTAAAAAGTAATTGGTTTATGGATTAGTGACATACCTAATCAAGCTTGCCCAGGGTACGTTTGAATCTCAGATTTCTGGGATGTGCACAGACATTCCCATATCAGGAATGTGAAAGCCCCTCATATTGATATAGTGATATGAAACTTTGCACATATACAAGTCGGTATAGCTAAACTCTAGTAGACACAATCTGCCTCGTGAGGAGACTGTGTAGTCATTCTTAGGACTAGTGCTCTAAGACACTTACGCTTATCAGTAAGAGCTTCTAAAGCATGGAACACTATAGCAAATCAGATAATAAGTTGTACTTCCCAACCATAGACCGTTAACATTACAGTCTATGTTCCCAACATACTTTCTCCCAACACCTTAAACCCTGTGTTGTCTTCCCGTAAACAATGGTCACTGTTTTTCAACATTATTATTGCTTTTTCTGACAATTTTGTCACTTTTTCAGGGTTGGGGGGGCTTTTTTCGACGTTTTTTTGTGGTTTTTTTTCCAAAAAAAATTTGATATTTTCAATGTTGACATTTTCAGCGCTTATTTTGGCGGCCCATTTTTTGTTACAAAAAAAAAAAACTGAAAATGGGTCAATTTGACCCAAGGAACACATGAGAGTTAAGGACTGGCTTTTGAGCAGCCAGACATGAGACAACACTTTTATTTGTTAATATCTACATCACAACATCTATTCTGCCCGTTGCTAGGAGTGTCTGCTGACATTTTCTGTTGGATCTGTAAAGTTCTTTATCTTTGTCTGTGTGTACATTCATATATTGTCATCCATTCTTCTGTTTCAGTATCCGTGAGCGATGGTCTACCCTGTGTTGCTTCTATCTTCTTAATGTGTTTATTTCTTTGTTTTGTGTTTTTCAATGTTTTTAAGGGGGTTTTGTAAAATGGATTTTATGGCTGACTTATTATCTGGGTAGAACTGACCAAGTCAATGGATGCTTCTCGTAACGTCTTGCCAAAGGACTACAGTTGAAAATGACTGGCTAACACTGACACATTTAGAAATGTTAATGAATGTGGGCTGTCCTTATAAATAAAAAAATGATAAAAAAGGACAGAAAAATGATAGCCAAGGTCAGACATTTTAGGGCAACATAAGAATCATAAGAGAGTGGTTCAAATAAATGAAAGGTAATTTAAAGATGTCTCAAAGGCTGTGAAATAATGCAATATTGGGGTTTTAATCTAAAGCGGTTAATGGACTATTATTTCATTTTAAGGGATGAATGCATAGATCAAGAGATGATTAAGGCATTTTAATAATAAGGCCTAATCTGATGACACACAAACATAAATTACATTTATTTATAATGCAGGACACTCCTGCGGCTCCACTTTGTCAAATATAGAGATACGATGGGTTTATTTTTTACAGACAAATCTTGCACATTGCAGTTTGGGGTGGAGATGGACAAGAAGTTTTTTATTCTCTGTGGGTGATATCTAGCCTACAGAAGTGAGTTCCTCTCGGGGTAAAACTTGTTTATGGCGACGGCAGCTGAATCCATCGGGAGTTGATGATGTGTTGAATGAATTTGTTTGGCTTCCGGACTCTTCACTCTTTCTTAGGCATATATCTTCTATCTGTTCTGTCTTTTTCCAGCTTTACTGTTTTGTACAGTTTATGTACAACTTCCTAAACTTTTGCCATGTTGCCTTGGGTGCTGTTAGAATGTTTTTTGAGAAAGAAATTGAAGGGAAAAATAGATAAAAATGCAAATCACAGTAGAGTTATAACATAAAACAACCTGCATTTAGAGATTTAGAGCTAAAGAAAAGAAATTTTGCCTTAAGAAACTGCTTCTGATTTAGTCTTTCCCTCTTTTCCACGCCCTGTTTGTCCTCACTTCATTCAGACTTTAAAAATGCACAAAGGCAGTCCACCTTTTACAGAACCCGTCCTACTAGAATTACCCCGCATCTGTCCTGCATTAGTACTTCCTTCAGTGTTATCTGATTTTGCAAAACTAAGCATTTGTGTCTCAGACAGTTCGTAGGAACTTCTGAAAGCTGGAAAGACAGTGATTGTTGTGGTTTGGGGTTTTTAGTTGGGTTCATTTTCCCTTTTTCATTGGCCTCCTTGTGTTTTTGTCTGTTTTTCT
>NC_048408.1:27802324-27807268 GCF_013103735.1 Etheostoma cragini | reverse complement strand
TGGTTACCACCCGCCTGCCTGCCTGCTGTCCTCATCTCTGCATTTGGGTCCAATCCTCACTCCTCCCCAACAGAGATACTGGATTCTACTGATAATTCCTCTTGGGAAACAATTCAAAAGAAGCTGCTGACAATTTCAGCCAGTTTAAAGTATATATGGGGCAATGGTTAAAAGCACACCATTTCTATTTTTCTTATGCTTAGTATTCCTAGACTTTAACACTATGCCTATAAGCTTACACTCTTTGCGTATAGTTTGCAACCCAAATCTTCCAAGCTCATCTGAAGTGGTGTGAATCATTCTCTGCAAAAGCATCGGTCAATGCGTTTTTTCTAAAATGCAGCAGGGCAGCAGAGTTGCAGAATAAATATGTAAAGGACAAATTTAGATGCATTAAAGTGTAATTCTCGCTAAAATGCAACCAAGGGTAATTTTGGGAATGTACCCAAACTTTTGTTTAAAAGCCTACACAGGACGGTGACGCCACTTTTACGATTTTTCGTACGCTCATTTTTCGGTCAAATGGCCTTTTTATGCTACCCTCAAAATCACTATTTTTGAAACTCTCCTCCCTCTAAGATTTTTGACTGCCGAGGTGGACGGGGATCCGAAAAACAACAGTCTATTTGACTGAAATACAGATATAACCTTAAATCTTTGAAGTGGCACGTTGGTCCTTTATATGCTTTTAAACAAAAGTGTGACCTGGGTACATTTACAAAAGGACCCTAGGTTGCATTTTGGCCAAAGTTACGCATTAATACAGTGGCAGAGCTCATGATTTCATACTTAGTGGTTCAACAATACTGAACTTGTACAGAATAACCCACTCATGCATCTTACAGCACCTACAGAAATGTTGTGTCTCTCAACCAACTAGTTAGCAAGCAAGTCATTTCTGCTGCCTGATGAGAGAGCAAAACTGGGTTTTTCCCGAACCATATTTTTTGAAGCTGCAGCCAAAGCGCATCAGTAGTTCAACAAAGGAAGCACAAAGCAGTTGCCCAATGAGAACTTCACATGCCAGAAATACTCTGAAAGCTTCACTGGAATGCGTCATGAATCACTGTTGATCAAACAAAGAAGATCACATTGGCTTTTTCCTTTTATCTCCGTATTCTTCCACCTTTGGTCCCATGTTCAGTTAAACTCGGCGGGGCAGCAACTTGGGTGTTTAAATATGTAGAGGGCAACTTTCAGTGCATCTGCAGTGCTATCATCTGGCTTTAAAGTGTGCTTTTCCACACCTGAGATCCTAAAAAATTCAAGTTGAAGTAGAACATTAGTGTGCCACACTCAGACTCAAGATGTGGCTCTAGCTGTCACAATGCAGCAAATGTCATGCTCTAACAGAGCCTCGACCAACAAATCTGTTCAAAAATGCAGTATAGTATCCTTGTGAGAGCTGCTCCATCTATGATCCTTTTCTATGTCTCTCTCACACTTCTAGTCTAAAAACTTGCCTTTTAACACTTGTGTTCCTGTGTGGTGGAATGTGGAGAGATTGCAAAGAAACTCCTGCACACTGTCTAACTTGCAGAAATAAATGTAACGGTTGTTCAAGCGTTTCTCTAAATCAAGTGTGTCACAGTGTACATGTGACAGTACAATTTTCCTAAATATCCTATGTAATGCTGCTTTTTGGATGCTTTTATATAGGCCGTAGTGGTCCCCTAATACCATATTTTAAGTCTCTTTCTCCAGAACTGCCTTGGTGCAAAATTGCAGCCACTAGAGCCAGTCCCACAATGAAATTTCCTTAGGACGTGTCATGTCTGTGTCTGTAGCTTTAAATGCTATTGAGGGGGGGGGCAAGGTGTGGCCTTGACCAACTGCCATGCTTTGCTTGTTGGAAAGCCATGATATATATCTCTTTATCGTGGGTGGGCAAAATTCTCTTGGCGTGCAAAGCAGAAAATGGGGAGCTCACATTTCCCCTTCTGATGTCATAAGGGGAATATTCCAGATTGGCTCAACTGAGCTTTCATTTTCTCAAAGGCCGAGCAGGATACCCAGTGCTTGGCTTACACCTTTTGCCATTTCTAGCCACTGGGGGACCATAGCATGCTGGGGGAACTCATATTAATGTTAAAAAAAACTCATAAAGTGATTTTCCATGGTTTTAATAAATAACTCATGTTATCCTTTAAAAAAAATTATAAGTAGTTATCCACATATTTTCAATAAATCGATTATTAATATAAAACCTTTTATTCGAAATTAAATGTAATACATTTTATAATTTGGTAAGTAAGCGATAAACACATCATTTGATTAGAATGAATCTGCCAATGTTGCCAAGAGCGAGGCGCGCTGCCTCTGAAGCTGATGAGTGAAGGTAGTTGTGGGGACTTTCCCGGCGGGTCAACAGTATAGTCGTTCGCTAGCCATGGCACAAAAACGCATTTTGGATTTCCTTATAAATCAGCCACAGGCTAAAAAGCCTAAAAGATGGGAGGCAGAAAACTCAGCAACTGTAACCGAAAGAAGGAGCAGCAGCAGCTCCCCCCTTCCACACTCCCAGAGCAACCTGCTAGCAACCGACGACCAGGAAGCTAATGTTGTTAGCCAAGCTAACAGCACCTCTCCACTTCCACACTCCCAGAGCGACCTGCTAGCAACCGACGACCAGGCAGCTAATGTTGTTAGCCAAGCTAGCAGCACCTCTCCACTTCCACAATCCCAGAGCGACCTGCTAGCAACCGACAACCAGGCAGCTAATGTTGTTAGCCAAGCTAGCAGCACCTCTCCACCTCCACACTCCCAGAGCGACCTGCTAGCAACCGGCAACCAGGCAGCTAATGTTGTTAGCCAAGCTAACAGCACCTCTCCACCTCCACACTCCCAGAGCGACCTGCTAGCAACCGACAACCAGGCAGCTAATGTTGTTAGCCAAGCTAACAGCACCTCTCCACCTCCACACTCCCAGAGCGACCTGCTAGCAACCGACGACCAGGCAGCTAATGTTGTTAGCTAAGCTAGCAGAAGTAGGGCAGCCGCAGGGAACCTTAACAACAATTTTTGTGTTATGACTGCAGCACAAGGTAAGAATGCTGGTTTATTATTATTCTGCCACCGTGCAGTAAATTGGCATCAACTGTTCAGTATCAGTTCAACTGAAAGTTTATGACAATTATTGGAGATAATTATGTTTTTTTACATGTGTGTAAAGCCTTCTTATTGAAAAACCAAAATGAGATTGCATCTATATTTAATTATCCTATATCCTACCTATATTTTAACTATCCTACCGTATTATACAATTATTAGACCCTGTTAAGAACTGTTCACATACAGTCCATTATCTTTATGCCTTAAATTTGCTATTGCTGTACTACAAAAACTCAAGGCTGCATTTCTCTATTTTAATGTTTTTGTCAGGACTGACTAGCTTGCTTCACTTTCATTTGATTTAATATTAATCAGTGTTTATTCTGTGCCAATGTCGCAGCCATGTGCCAATATCCCACGTTGCCCGTGCCTAGTTTGTCCTGTCTTGTGTTATGTGGACTTTATTCTTGTTTTTATGCTTGTGGAGCTAGCGTGTAGCTTACGTATGTTAGAGTTTTATTATCAAAGCCTTAGAACGTTTTTGACACCACTAAGTGCCTTTTGTTTTAATAAAGACTCTTTATTTTGACAGTAGGCCTATTGGTAAGAAAGAAATTTATATTTGGTTTAAAAGCGGGAACGGTCTATTATTTTCTGGTGTTTCCGAGTCAGTAGCCTATGGCAGGCTTATTATAGTCTTGGATAGGTTATTTATAATGAATTGAATGTCTATCCAGTGAAATAAATTGTGATGGATGCAGTTAGGTGTGTGGTGGTTGACTATGGCTGAAAACCTCACTGGAAAATTGTCAGCACCCCCAATTCAAAATATGTTCCAGCGGCTCTGTCTAGATCAGTCGGGTTTCTGGGCTGTCGCTGAGAAACACGGAGTTTGAGTTCCCTCCAAAGATTCTCTATTGGGTTTAGGTCTGGAGACTGGCTAGGCCACGCCAGAACCTTGATATGCTTCTTACAGAGCCACTCCTTGGTTATCCTGGCGGTGTGCTTCTTGTCATTGTCATGTTGGAAGACCCAGCCTCGACCCATCTTCAATGCTCTAATTGAGGGAAGGAGGTTGTTCCCCAAATCTCGCAGCACATGGCCCCAGTCATCCTCTCTGTCCCGTCCCATGTGCAGAAAAACACCCCCAAAGCATGATGCTACCACCCCCATGGTTCACAGTAGGGATGGTGTTCTTGGGATGGTACTCATCATTCTTCTTCCTCCAAACACGGTTAGTGGAATTATGACCAAAAAGTTCTATTTTGGTCTCATGTGTCCACATGACTTTCTCCCATGACTCCTCTGGATCATCCAAATAGTCATTGGCAAACTAAGACGGGCCTTGACATGTGCTGGTTTAAGCAGGGGAACCTTCCGAGCCATGCATGATTCCAAACCATGACGTCTTAGTGTAGTACCAACAATAACCATGCAAACGGTGGTCCCAGCTCTTTTCAGGTCATTGACCAGCTCCTCCAGTGTAGTTGTGGGCTGATTTCTCACCTTTCTTAGGATCATTGAGACCCCACAAGGTGAGATGTTGCATGGAGCCCCAGTCTGAGGGAGATTGACAGTCATGTTTAGCTTCTTCCATTTTCTAATTATTTCTCCAACATTGTACCTTTTTTCACCAAGCTGCTTGGCAAGTTCCCCGTAGGCCTTTCCAGCCTTGTGGAGGTGTACAATTTTGTCTCCAGTGTCTTTGGACAGCTCGTTGGTCTTGGCCATGTTAGTAGTTGGATTCTTAACGATTGTATGGGGGGGACAGGTGTCTTTATGCAGCATCTAATTTAGGATAATAAATGCAGTGGAGGTGGACATTTTGAAGGCAAACTAACAGGTCTTTGAGGGTCAGAATTGTAGCTGATAGACAGGTGTTCAAATACTTAT